>NW_026992239.1:705331-795331 GCF_028769735.1 Zonotrichia leucophrys gambelii
GGGTAAAATCCCTGGGATTGGGGTAAAATCCCTGGGATTGGGGTAAAATCCCTGGGATTGGGGTGAAATCCCTGGGATTGGGGTGAAACTGCTGGGATTGGGGTAAAATCCCTGGGATTGGGGTGAAATCCCTGGGATTGGGGTGAAATCCCTGGGATTGGGGTGAAATCCCTGGGATTGGGGTGAAACTGCTGGGATTGGGGTGAAATCCCTGGGATTGGGGTGAAATCCCTGGGATTGGGGTGAAACTGCTGGGATTGGGGTGAAACTGCTGGGATTGGGATTGAGACTCCTGGAATTGGGGTGAAAATTCCTGAACTGGGGTTAAGGCATCTGGAACCGGGGTTAAAACTCCTGGATTTCCAGTTAAAATTCCTGGAATTGGGGCTAGAACTCCTGAAACTGGGGTTAAAATTCCTGGAATTGGGGTTAAACTCCTGAAATTCCATTTAAAATTCCTGGAATTCTGGTTAAATCCCCCAGAATCATTCTGCCCATGGAGGATTTCCCCAGAGGAATTTGGGATTCGGGAATTTGGGATTCGGGAATTTGGGATTCGGGAATTTGGGATTTGGAATTCGGGAATTTGGGATTCGGGAATTTGGGATTCGGGAATTTGGGAATTTGGGATTCGGGAATTTGGGAATTTGGGATTCGGGATTTTGGGATTCGGGAATTTGGGCGTGGGACCCTCCCTGTCTGGGGTCACCCCTCACCTTGGTGGCCTCGTTAAGGACTTGGAGTTTAATTAATCCCAAACGAATTAATTAATTATGAATTCCCGGTGCCGCCGCAGCTCTGGCTTTGACCCTTTCCCACATTTTTTACCCCAAATTGATGAAGGTGTAAATAATTAAAGTTTCTGTCCTGGTGTGGTTTCCTGAGGTAAATACAGGGAGGGATTTTGGGGTAAAACCTGGGAAATCGGGGCTGGGGAGGGAAATTCTGATTCCAGTGTGGGGCTGGGATTTAACCAAAAATCTCCTTTTTCTGCCCAAACATCCCCACGGAGCACTTGGGGAATGCTGAGGTCACCTCTGGGTTCTGTGCCCAATTCCAGCTCTTCCCACCCCAAACCAAATCCAATTTTTCCAACATCCATGAAATTTTATTTTCCTCCCGTTTCCATCTTTATTTCCATTTTATTTACATTGTTTCTTTTTTTTTTTTTTTACAAATGGAGCAGAACCCAAATTTCCTCCCAGATTTCCCCTTGGCTTCTCCTCCCCCAGCCTCGGTTTCCCTTGGAAAAACCCGATTTTATTTAATTTTATTTTATTTGGGATTTAATTTGGGAATTCCCGAGGGTGCAGGGCAGGGCAGGGATCCGATCCCGCCGGGATTTTCCAGGTTCCATTTCCGGGAGAGGCCGAGGGAGCTCCGGGAGCTCCTGGGGAGGGAAACGGGGCCGGGCCGGGACCGATCCCGAATCCCCAAATCCCGAATCCGGATCGTGGCCCCGATCCCAAATTCCAGCCCCGATCCCAAATTCCGGCCCCGATCCCAAATTCCGGCCCCGATCCCGAATTCCAGCCCCGATCCCAAATTCCGGCCCCGATCCCAAATTCCGGCCCCGATCCCAAATTCCGGCCCCGATCCCGAATTCCAGCCCCGATCCCAAATTCCGGCCCCGATCCCAAATTCCGGCCCCGATCCCAAATTCCAGCCCCGATCCCAAATTCCGGCCCCGATCCCAAATTCCAGCCCCGATCCCAAATTCCGGCCCGATCCCAAATTCCGGCCCCAGTCCCACACCTGGATCCTGATTCCGGTCCCAAATCCTGATCCCCAATCCCAAATCCCAGCCCTGATCCCGGCCCAGACCCCAAATCCCGGATTCCAGCCCCAATCCCAAATCCCCATCCTGGATCTGGATCCTGGTCCCGATCCCAAATCCAAATTTTGGATCCTGATCCTGAATCCCGATCCCGATCCCGATCCCGGGCTCCGCAGGTGCCACCAGCGGGAATTCGGGAGGGAAAAAGGAAGGGAAGGGAAGGGAAGGGAAGGGAAGGGAAGGGAAGGGAAGGGAAGGGAAGGGAAGGGAAGGGAAGGGAAGGGAAGGGAAGGGAAGGGAAGGGAAGGGAAGGGAAGGGAAGGGAAGGGAAGGGAAGGGAAGGGAAGGGAAGGGAAGGGAAGGGAAGGGAAGGACAGAACATTCTCATTCTCTCTCGGTGCCGCGGGCAGGGCGGGCAGAGCCTTCCCCTTTTCCCCTTTGGAGCCCTCCCGGCCGCGCTCGGCGCTGTCGCTGCCCGGATTCCCATCCCGGATTCCCGGCCCGGATTCCCATCCCGGATTCCCATCCCGGATTCCCATCCCGGATTCCCATCCCGGATTCCCATCCCGGACTCCCATCCCGTGCTCCCATCCCGGATTCCCCGCCCGCATTTAAAGGGCCCGCAGCGATTCCTTCCTTTGATCGGGGGAAAAGAGCGGAACCTCCCCCCAGGGCCCCCCCGCCCGCTCCGCATCCCGGCTGGATTAACAACATAGCGCTTCATTAACGCAGCGCTTCATTAGCACAGCGCTTCATTAACACAGCATTTCATTAACGCAGCGCTTCATTAACACAGCGCTTCATTGGAGCCCTCCGGCTCCGCCCGCTCCCGGCTTAGAGCGGCTCCCGGCGGAGCCCCGGAACGGAACGGCCCCGGAACGGCCCCTGGAGCCCCCGAACAGCTCCTGGATGCCTGAAATTGGCCCTGGAGCCCCGGAATAGCCCCTGGAGCCCCGGAACGGCCCCGGAGCGGCCCCTGGAACCCTGGAACAGGCCCGGAACCGCCCCCGGAGCCCCGGAATCCCTGGAAGAACCCCAGGAACGGCCCCGGATCCCGGCCCGGCGCTTTCCGGAGAATCCCCGCATTTCCGAACCCCTGAATTCCCAAAGCCTCCGATTTCTGAACCCCCGCATTTCCGAACCCCCGGATTCCTGAACCCCTGGATTTCTGAATAATGGATTCCTGAACTCCCGGATTTCCGAATCCTCGGATTGCTGATTTTCTGAACCCCCGGATTTCCAAATTCCCGGATTTCCGAACCCCCGGATTCCTGAATTCCCGAACCCCGGAATTTCCTGAATTCCCAGATTTCCGCATTTCCAAGGAGTGTCCGGGATCCCGAGCGGACTCCGAGCCCATCCCGGCCCCGGGGCCGCTTCGGAGCCGCCGCTTTTCCCCAATTTCGGGTTCGCTTTTCCCGAATTTCGCCTTTTCGTTTCCCGAATTTCGTCTTTTCCCGAATTTCGCCGTTTCCTCTCCCGAATTTCGCCGTTTCCCGTGGTTTTCCCGGCCCTGCCATGGCTTTGCCAGCGCTGCGCTGCCCCCGGGCCGGAGCCGCCGCTGGATTCCCCAGGTGAGACGGGATCGGGGATTTTAATCACTTTTAATTCATTTTAATTCATTTTAACCCATTCGTTCCCGGTTTTAATCCATTTTAACCAATCAATTCCCGGTTTTAATCGATTTAAATCAATTTCAGCCAATTCTTTCCCGTTTTAACTCAATTTTAACCAATTCCGGCTTTTTCCGGGCCCAAAATGGGCAGGAAATTGGAATTTTTATGGGAAAAAGTAAAAATGTTGAGGTGCTGAAGCTCGAGGGGCTGAAAAAGGAACAAAATTTATAAAAAACTCCCCAAATTCCTCCCAATCCAACCCCAAAATCCCCAAAACCGATGGAAAAGGAGCGGGATTTCCTCCGGAGGACCCAGAATTGACAGAAAAAAGGGAAAATTCCTGAAATTTTCCTGGGTGGGAATCGAATCTGCTGATTCGGGCGATTCCAGGCTCGGAGTCCTGGAGCTCCTCCCACTCGGATCCGGGGCAAAACTTCCCTTTTTCCTGCTTTTTCCCCTTTTTTTCCTTGGTTTTTTTCCTGTTTTTTTTTTTTCCTGTTTTTTCCTGTTTTTCCTTGTTTTTTCCCTTTTTTTCCTGTTTTTCCCTGGTTTTTTCCTGTTTTTTCCTGTTTTTCCCTGGTTTTTTCCTGGTTTTTTCCTGTTTTTCCTTGCTTTTTCCTTGTTTTTTTTTCCTGTTTTTTCCCTGGTTTCCCCCCATTTTTTTCCTGTTTTTTCCCTGGTTTTCCCCGTTTTCCTCATTCCTGACTCATCCTTTGGGGTCTCCTGGGATTTCAGGGATGGAAACTCCCATAAATGAATTCTTCCTTGGATAATTCATTATCCTCCTTTCCCAGCTCATTTTCCACCTGTTTGGGATCTCCCTGAGGAGGGGATTCGGGGGCTGGGACCTTCATCCCCATCATCATCATCATCATCATCCTCATCCTCAGCCCCACCTGGGAATCCACATTTGCCCCCCCTATAATTCCATTTTATTCCCTACAAATCCATTTCTATTCCCCACAAACCCATTTTTCCCAAAAAAACCAATCCGTTTTTTCCGCTTTATTCCCTCCAAATCAGTTTCTTTCCCCCACAAACCCATTTTCCCCCGTATAATTCCTTTTTTCCCCCTTCAAACCCATTTCTATTCCCTCCAAATCCACTTCTTTCCCCACAAACCCATTTCCCCCAATAATTCCATTTCCCCCCACCATAATTCCATTTTTCCCCTCCAATTCCCCATTTCCCGGTGCCGATCCCGGTTCCCAGGGCATCTCCCCGTCCCCAGCCCGGCGCCGCCCCCCCCCCGTCCGTCCGTCTGTCCGTCCGTCTGTCCCGTCTGTCCGTCCGTCTGTCCGTCCGTCTGTCCGTCCGTCTGTCTGTCCGTCCGTCCGTCCGTCCGTCTGTCCCGCGCTAATCCCGGGCTCAGCGGTGCCGCTCGCTCGGCACCGTCAGCGTTGGCCCGCCCGGAGCCGCCGGGGCCGGGACCCGATCCGGGATCCAACCGGGATCCACCCGGGATCCTTTCCCCATCCCGGGATCCTTTCCCTTCCCTGATCCTTGGATCCTCTCCCTGATCCTTGGGATTAACCCAGGATCCTTCCCCATTCCTGGATCCTCTCCCATCCCGGGATCCTCTCCCCATTCCCTGGATCCTTTCCCTGATCTTTGGGATCAACCCGGGATCCTGTTCCCTTCCTGATCCCAGGACCCTCTCCCTGATCCTTGGGATCCTTCCCTTCCCTTCCCTTCCCTTCCCTTCCCTTCCCTTCCCTTCCCTTCCCTTTCCCTTCCTTCCCTTTTTCCCTTTTTCCCTTTTTCCTTTTCCCTTTTCCTTCCCCTTCCCTTCCCTCTCCCAAATTCCCGGCGGTGTCACCTCGGTCGGTAACGGGAAATGGGGGGAAAATGGGGGAAGAATCCCATAAAAACGGGAGAATCCCATAAAAACGGGAATAACAGGGGAGAATTCCATGAAAATGGGGAAAATTCCATTAAAATGGGGGAGAATTCCATGAAAATGGGGGAAAATTCCATTAAAATGGGGGAGAATTCCATGAGAATGGGACAACAAGGGAGTATTCCCTCAAAACAGGGAATGATAAGGGAATATTCCATAAAATTGAGGAACAATGAGGGAGTGTTCCCTAAAAATGAGGGGTTATTCCCTAAAAACGGGATAATAAGGGAATATTCACTAAAAATGGGATAACAAGGGAATATTCACTAAAAATGGGTGATCATGAAGGAATATTCACTAAAAATGGGTGATTATAAGGGAATATTCCCTAAAAACAGGGAATTATAAGGGAATGTTACCTAAAAATGGGATAAAAAAGGAATATTCCCCAAAACCAGGGAATTATAAGGAAATATTCCCTAAAAAATGGGATAATAAGGGAATATTCCCCAAAAACAGAGAATTCTGAGGGAATATCCCCCAAAAGCCGAGAACGGGCGGGACCAGGGCAGCTTTGGGCCGTGCAGGGGAATCAATGGGGATTTTCCATCCCTCGTGCAGGGGAATCAATGGGGATTTTCCATCCCTCGGGGCATCGCTGCCGTTGCTGTTGTTGTGTTTGCAGGGACAAATCCTGCCCGGGAATTTGTCCCCAAATCCCTCTCAATGTCCCCAAATCCCTCGCGCTGCTCTGCCCTTTGCTGTTACAAAACCAGGCGTGGGTGGATTTTTTTTCCCCCTGAAAACTCGTGCTAAGGGTGAAAACTTCCAGAACTTTCCATTGCTGATTTAACAGGGAACATTCTGGTGGCCCCAAACTCGTTCCATCCCTTTTTTCTGGTGGCCCCAGACTCGTTCCATCCCTTTTTTCTGGTGGCCCCAAACTCGTTCCATCCCTTTTCCCTCCCACTGAGGGATGGATTCATTCAGGGCACCAAAAGTTCCCATTTTTGCCCCGTTTCTCCCCAGAGCTGGAAAACCCAGCGCAGATTGAGCCGAGCTCAGAGTGAAACAGAGGAAACCCCAACTTCCTTCCCCTCGCGGCCCCAAATCTCCGAAATTTCTGGTTTTTACTTCAGCTGGGCGGGGCAGGGTGCGGATCAGGGTGAGAAAATCCCTTTTGGGTTCAAAACGCCTCTTTCCAGACTCTGCTCTGCTGAGCTGCAACTCCTCCCTCACCCAAACCCGCATTTCCCTGGGTCCCAGGGTTTGGGCAGTGATAGCACCACAGGGCAGGTCTGGGGTGGCTCTGAGGAGCTGGAGCTGGGTTGGTGCTGAGGAGCCGGAGCTGGGTTGGCTCTGAGGAGCTGGGTTGGCTGAGGAGCCGGAGCTGGGTTGGTGCTGAGGAGCTGGAGCTGGGTTGGCGCTGAGGAGCTGGAGCTGGGTTGGCTCTGAGGAGCTGGAGCTGGGTTGGTGCTGAGGAGCCGGAGCTGGGTTGGTGCTGAGGAGCTGGAGCTGGGTTGGCGCTGAGGAGCTGGAGCTGGGTTGGCTCTGAGGAGCCGGAGCTGGGTTGGCTGAGGAGCTGGAGCTGGGTTGGTGCTGAGGAGCTGGAGCTGGGTTGGCTCTGAGGAGCTGGAGCTGGGTTGGCTCTGAGGAGCCGGAGCTGGGTTGGCTCTGAGGAGCCGGAGCTGGGTTGGCTCTGAGGAGCCGGAGCTGGGTTGGTGCTGAGGAGCTGGAGCTGGGTTGGTGCTGAGGAGCTGGAGCTGGGTTGGCTCTGAGGAGCTGGAGCTGGGTTGGCTCTGAGGAGCCGGAGCTGGGTTGGCTCTGAGGAGCTGGAGCTGGGTTGGTGCTGAGGAGCTGGAGCTGGGTTGGCTGAGGAGCCGGAGCTGGGTTGGCTCTGAGGAGCCGGAGCTGGGTTGGCTGAGGAGCCGGAGCTGGGTTGGCTCTGAGGAGCTGGAGCTGGGTTGGTGCTGAGGAGCCGGAGCTGGGTTGGCTCTGAGGAGCCGGAGCTGGGTTGGTGCTGAGGAGCTGGAGCTGGGTTGGTGCTGAGGAGCCGGAGCTGGGTTGGCTCTGAGGAGCTGGAGCTGGGTTGGCGCTGAGGAGCCGGAGCTGGGTTGGTGCTGAGGAGCCGGAGCTGGGTTGGTGCTGAGGAGCCAGGTCTAGGTTGGCTGAGCAGCCCGAGCTGAGGTTTCACCGGAGCTGAGGTTTCACCCGAGCTGAGGTTTCACCGGAGCTGAGGTTTCACCCGAGCTGAGGTTTCACCGGAGCTGAGGTTTGACCGGAGCTGAGGTTTGACCGGAGCTGAGGTTTCACCGGAGCTGAGGTTTCACCAGAGCTGAGGTTTGACCGGAGCTGAGGTTTCACCGGAGCTGAGGTTTCACCCGAGCTGAGGTCTCTCCCCTCCCGCCCCCCAGGCCCTCCTGAGGCGCCATGGCCACCAAGGTGCCCATCTACCTGAAGCGCGGCAGCCGCAAGGGCAAGAAGGAGAAGCTGCGGGACCTCCTCTCGTCGGACATGATCAGCCCCCCCCTGGGCGACTTCCGCCACACCATCCACGTGGGCAGCGGCGGCCGCGCCGACACCTTCGGGGACATCTCCTTCCTGCAGGGCAAGCTGCACCTGCTGCCGTGCGGGGACGGCGACGCCGCCGAGGGGACGCCGCCGGCGCCCTTCGAGTTCTCGCGTGCTGCCACCATGGCGGGCGGGCAGGCGGGCGCCGAGGCGCCGTCGCCGCTGCTCAAAAACGCCATCTCGCTGCCCGTGCTCGGCGCCGCCCAGGCCCTCACCCTGCCCCTGCCCGCAGCGCCGGCGCCGCCCAAACCGCCCCGGCTGCACCTGGACGAGGCCGCGGCACCGTCGCCATCGTCACCGCCATCATCATCATCGTCACCGCCGCCATCGTCGGTGTCACCGTCGCGTCCCCGCGCGGCCGCCAACGGCGACGCCGAGCCCCTGCTGTCGCACGCCGGCTCGCTGCTGTCCCTGCACGTGGACCTGGGCCCGTCCATCCTGGACGATGTGCTGCAGGTCATGGACCGGCACCAGGCCGAGCGCGGCGCCGCCGCCCGCGCCCAGATCCTGACGTGAGCCGGGAACGCGCACGGTGAGGAGGAGGAGGGAGGGTTTGGGGTGGGGATCTCAGATTCCAGCTTGGGTGAAGGCTTTGGGAAATGCACAGTGAGGAGGAGGATGGAGATGGAGGATTTTGGGTGGTTTCAGATGTGGATCTCAGATTCCAGCTTGGGTGAAGATGGCACCATTGCAAAATGGATGGTGAGGATGAGGATGGTGGAGGATTTGGGTTGTGGATCTCAGATTCCAGCTTGGGTGAAGGCTTTGGGAAATGGACAGCGAGGAGGAGGATGGAGATGGAGGATTTTGGTTGGTTTTGGATGTGGATCTCAGATTCCAGCTTGGGTGAAGGTGGCACCATTGGGAAATGGATGGTGAGGATGAGGATGGAGGATTTGGGGTGTGGACCGCAGATTCCAGCTTGGATTTTGGGTGGTTTTGGATGTGGATCTCAGAAGGCATTGAGAAATGGATGGTGAGGATGAGGATGGAGGATTTTGGGTATTTTTGGAGGATGAGGGTCTCGGGTTGCAGCTTTGATTTTGGGTGGTTTTGGATCTCAGATTCCAGCTCGGATTCTCCCCTTTCCTCTCTCCAGGTGAGGGTTCAGCCTCGGGGGAGAAGCAGAGAGACCCTGGAGCTCTGCTCAGCGCCCTCTCCTGACCAGGGAACGCGGCCGTCGGACCCAAAGTCATCCCCCAAACTTTTGGGGTGAATTCCCAAAGATTCGGGCCAGGAGGATTCGATTCTGACGCTTTTGGGGTGAATTCCCAGAGATTCCGGCCAGGATTCAATTCCATCAGACCCAAAGTAATCCCCCAAACTTTTGGGGTGAATTCCCAGGGATTCGGGCCAGGAGGACTCGGGGGCACGGTGGGGTTTGCTCTGAACCCCCTGGGCTGCCTGAACCTCACCCTCTGCTCCGGGAAATCCTCGGGAGCCCCACGGATGGGGCCGGGATCCCCGAGGGGTTCCTGATTCTGGAACTCAATCCATGGAGGAGCCAAACCCCCGAACTGGGCGAACTGGGAATCCTCGGGGAGAAGCAAAACCAGCCAGGAACCCCCCGTGGGCTGCAGGCGGATCCTGGAATGGGGGATCCATCCCGGATTGTGTGGGATGCTGGGGTGATCCCAGCTGGATTTTGGGCAATATCCCAATTTAAGGACAAAACCCCCAGGAACCCCCCGTGGGCTGCAGGTGGATCCTGGAGTGGGGGATCCATCCCGGATTGTGTGGGATGCTGGGGTGATTCCCGCTGGATTTTGGGCAATATCCCAATTTAAGGACAAAACCCCCAGGAACCCCCCGTGGGCTGCAGGGGGATGCTGGAATGGGGGATCCATCCCGGATTGTGTGGGAGCTGGGGTGATTCCCGCTGGATTTTGGGCAATATCCCAATTTAAGGACAAACCCCCCCTGGAATGGCTGCTGGAGCCCCACGGGACAGGGGGGCACCGCCTTGGCCGGGCTGCTGCCCCCCATCCCCTCCTTTCACCCATTTCGGGCGCTTTGAGCCCAAAACCCGGCCGGGATCCGCCCGGGGCCCCTCTGACCCCGCTGGTGCTGCTCCTCATTGCCTGGCCCGTCTGATTGAGATTATCTGCCTAATGACTCATTAGATTCTCGTTAACGAACCCTTGTCCCGCCTCTTCCTTCCCCTCCCCCCCTGCGCCGCCAAACCCGAGGCACTTTGGGTGCAAACGCCCAGAATTTGGGGATAAACCCATCCAAAAAGGAACAAACTGAGGTTAATTAAGCTCAATCAGGTTTAATTGCTATTTAGTCCAACTCCTCCCTGCCCTAAACTCTTTTCTCCCCACACCCTCTGTGCACGTTTTATTTATTTTGGGGATTTTTCCTCCCCAAAGCAATTCCAGCTGTTTCAGAACCTCCTCGTTTGTGGTTAATGAACCCCAGGGATGTTTGTGATTAATTAAGCAGAGATTGGGATGGGGACGTGGCTCTGAGTCCCCTCCTGAGGGAAAGGGCCCAGAACGGCTCCTTTTGGGCCCAGAACGGCTCCTTTTGGGCTCTCTGTGCTTTGGGGCTTTTCCAGCACGGCTGGGTCGGGACAGCGGGGATGGATTTGGTTTTTTTCCCAGGATTTCACCCCAATTTTCCTGGGTTCCACCTTAATCAGTGATTTAAAGCTGGAGCTGTTTGTGCCCCACCTCGGCGCAGGAATTGCGAAATCGGCGCTGCCGGAGATGTTTCGAAATAACCAAAATCTGCCAAAATCCCCTTTTTTTTCCTGTTTTGTCCCTTTTCTCACCCAGATTTTTCCCTTCCACAACTCAGGGCTGAATTTTGGGGTGTTCCAGCTTTAATTTGGGACCTTGTTCACCCCTTTTTCTTCCCCCACTCATCCCTCTCTGCTCCAGTCCTGGAAAAGCTCCTTTAATTTGCTAAATTTGGGGCTTTTTACCATTAAAAAAAAGTTGATTTTGCTTTTCTCACCCCTCTCCTCCTTCCTCACTTCCCTGCTAAAAACCCCTGAAATTATCCCCAAAATTATTGTTATTATCCCTGAAATTACCCCAAATATCACTTTATCCCTGAATTATTTTCTCCACTATCTCATCTGCAAAAACACCAAATTCCCTAATTAATTTTCAGTTAACGAATAAATCATTTGGGATCCCTTTCCGCAGGACTGGAGCCTCCTTCACTTCTCCCCTAATTAACCCCTCCCCAAATTAATGATTTATTCCAGCCACCGTTGCCAAACTCGCTGATTTACTCTCAATTCCAAGAATTTGAGTCTCAATTCCAAGAATTTGAGTCATCCATGACTCAGCGCCCGCTGCCCCTCCCTTTCTGGGGAGTTTATGGCGGAATCAATCGAGACAGGGATCGTTAATTCATTAATTAACTTCCTCGTTTATCCCGGGATTTCCGGGCAGGGGATTAACGCCGCCCACGCCGGGATTACCGGCAGGAGGAGGAGGAGGAGGAGGAGGAGGGAGGAAGGTTTGACCTTGGGGGAAAGAAAAGGCAAATTCTCAACAAAAAGGAAAAAAAACACAGGTGGGATGTGGAAGTAAGGAGGAAAAATAGAGAGGAATTCACCTGGAAATGAGGAACTCACCTGGAAATGAGGAACTCACCTGGAAGTGAAGAATTCACCTGGAAATGCAGAATTCACCTGGAAGTTGACATCAAACCACGCTCTCCGTGGGGTCTGTGGGTGACCCCTGTCCTGAGGGATCAATTTGGGGATATTTGGTTAATTCAGGTTTGATAAAAAGGGAGAAAAGCTCAAAAATGGGGTCTGTGGGTGATCTCTGCCCTGGAGAATGAATCTGGGGGAATTGGGTTAATTCAGGTTTGATAAAAAGGGAAAAGAGCTCAAAAATGGGAATTTTTGGCAGGAAGAGACATAAGGAATCTGGGGAGATTTGGGATCTGAGGGATTCATCCTCACTTATCCCTAATTTCACTCTTTCCTGGCCTTCATTTATCCCCCATCCCGAATTTATCCCTCATTTCCATCCCAACCTTCACCTCCCTTTCCCTTTTATCCCCCAAACCTTCTCCATCCCTTCCTTTCCCCATTTCCCTTTCCATTCTGCATCTTCTCACTCCTCTCCATGGAAAGGTTCTGATTGAAAAAGACCTTTGGGATCATCGAATCCAACCTGGTCACCCGGAACAGTCCCCATGTGCCACATCCAGGCTTTTTTTGGGATAATTCCAGGACAGCAATTCCACATCTCAGGGTGGGACAACCCTTTTCAGGAATTTTCCTCAATAAATCTTCCCTGATCCAACTCGAGGCTGTTCCCTCTTGTTTTATCCAGCGGGAGAAGGGATTTCAATCCCGGTCTCATTCCAGGGAATTGTTGGGAGCAATGGGGTCTCTCAATCCTCCTTTTTCCAGGATAAACCCCTAATCCTCTACCATCGTTTTCCCTCAATTTCTGTCCATTTCTCCCTCACCCTCCTGCCTTGTTCTCTCCCAATTTTTCCCTCATTCTCCCCCATCTTGTCGCTCATTCCCCATTATTTACGCCCTCACTCTGCCCCCTCCATTTCTCCCCTCAGTCTCCCCCTCCATCTCCTCCTTATTCTCCCCCCATACCGCTCACTCTGCCTCCCTCCTTCATCCCCATGCCCTCCCTTTCTCCCCGTACCTTCTTCCATCCCTTTCTCTTGGATTTTCTCATTTTCCGTGCATTTTCCCCCTCAGATCCTTTTCCCGCCAATTTTCCCCTCAGACTTTCGCCCCCCCCACTCCCCCTTTTCCCGCCTTTTTCCCCACCCGCGCACGCGCGCTGCGCACAGCGCCCCCCAGCGGCCGGGAGGACTCCCCGCTCCCTTCCCCCGGCCCTCCCTCTCCTCCCTCTCCCTCCGCCTCCTCTTTCTCCACCCTTCCCTCTCCCCGCTCCTCCTCCTCCTCCTCCCTTCATCCTTCTCCTTCCTCCTCCTCCTCCTCCTCTTCCTCCTCCTCCCTCTCCCCGCCCCTCCCGCCCCTCCCTCCGCGCACGCGCCCCGCGGCGCCCCGGCGGCGGAGCCAAGATGGCGGCGGTGGTTCAGAATGTGGTCAAGCTGTGAGTGCGGGTCCCCCCCACCTCCCCGGTCTCCCCCTGCGGCGCGGGAATGGTGCGGCCCGGCCGGGCGCGGGAAGCGAGGCCCCCGCTTCAGCCCCGCGCGCCGGACGGGACCAAGTGGGCGGGGAGGGGGGAAGGGGGGAAGCGACACGCGCGCATTGTTCGCGGTGAACTTTGCTGAGGGGGGCGTTGAGGACACCCCAAAATCCTCCCCAGCACCGGGAGGCCGCAGAGACTTGAGGAGGAGAGAGCTTGGGAGGGTCCGGGGGGGGTTCCCCATGTCTGGCCCTGAGAGGGTCCTGGAGAGGGCAAAGCCGGGGGATTCGTCCCTGTAAAATTCCCTATAAAATTCCCTTTAAAATTCCCTGTATTGTATCCGTGTGCTTCCTCATGGATCCCTGAACTCCGTGTGCGAGCGTCCTGTAGAGGCCAAGGACGGGGGAGTCATCCCGACACATCCCTGTGCATCCCTGGAGATTCCCTGTCCATCCTTGAATATCCCCGAATATCCCTAAATATCCCTAAATATCTCTAAATATCCCTAAATATCCCTGTACGTTCCCTGTTCATTCCTGCACTACTTCCCTGTGCATCCCAGCCGGAGGGTCCTGTGGAGGCCGAGCTGAGGGGGAGCCTTCCCTGTACTTCCCTCTAAATCCTCGCATTTCCCTCAAAATCCCTGTATCTCCCTCAAAATCCTCGTATTTCCCTGTATATTCCTGCACTTCCTTCTAATTCCCTGTATTTCTCTTTAAATCCCCGCATTTCTCTGTGTATTGCTGTATTTCTCTCTAAATCTCTGTATTTCCTGTAAATCTCTGTATTTCCCTCTAAATCCCTGCATTTTCCTGTCCGTCCCTTTGCTCCATCTCTTCTCCTCCTGCCCTTCTCTTCCCATCCCTGTGAGTGTCCTGGGCAAGCCAAGGAATGGGAAGTTGGGCACTTTATCCCTGATATTCTGCAGGATTTTATCACTGATATTCTCCAGGATTTCATCCCTCAGGGTTTCCAGGTTCATCCCTGAGGGTTTCCACGTTTATTCCTGAGGGTTTCCAGGTTTATCCCTGAGAGTTTCCAGGTTTATTCCCCAAGATTTTCAGGTTTATCCCTCAGGGTTTCCAGGTTCATCCCTGAGGGTTTCCACGTTTATTCCTCAGGGTTTTCCTGTTCATCCCTGATGGTTTCCAGGTTTATCCCTGGTGGTTTCCAGGTTTATCCCTGGTGGTTTCCAGGTTTATCCCTGGTAGTTTCCAGGTTTATCCCTGGTGGTTTCCAGGTTTATCCCTGGTGGTTTCCAGGTTTATCCCTGATCTCCTCCAGGATTTCATCCCTGAGTCTCTGCAGTTGTATCTCTGACATTCTCCTGGTATCCCTGAGAGATTCCCCATTCCCTGCCAATCCCAATGCCAATCCTGTGCCAATCCTGTGCCATTCCCTGTGCCATTCCCTGCCATTCCCTGTGCCAATCCCAATGCCAATCCCTGCCAATCCCTGTGCCGTTCCCTGTGCCATTCCCTGTGCCAATCCCTGCCATTCCTGTGCCATTCCCTGTGCCATTCCTGCCATTCCCGTGCCATTCCCAATGCCATTCCCATGCCCAATCCAGTGCCATTCCCTGCCAATCCCATGCCATTCCCTGTGCCATTCCCTGCCATTCCCTGCCATTCCCTGTGCCATTCCCAATGCCAATCCCAATGCCATTCCCAATGCCATTCCCAATGCCATTCCCTGCCATTCCCTGTGCCATTCCCTGTGCCATTCCCTGCCATTCCCAATGCCAATCCCAATGCCATTCCCAATGCCATTCCCTGCCATTCCCAATGCCAATCCCAATGCCATTCCCTGCCATTCCCTGTGCCAATCCCTGTGCCATTCCCTGCCATTCCCAGTGCCAATCCCTGCCATTCCCTGTGCCATTCCCTGTGCCATTCCCTGCCATTCCCAATGCCATTCCCAATGCCAACCCCAATGCCATCCGGTGCCGTTGCAGGCTGGGCGAGCAGTACTACCGGGACGCCATGGAGCAGTGCCACAGCTACAACGCGCGGCTCTGCGCCGAGCGCAGCGTGCGCCTGCCCTTCCTGGACTCGCAGACCGGCGTGGCCCAGAGCAACTGCTACATCTGGATGGAGAAACGGCACCGCGGGCCCGGTACGGCACCGGGAACACACCGGGAACGGGCTGGGAATGGCACCGGGAATGGCACCGGGAACGGGCTGGGAATGGCACCGGGAACAGGCTGGGAATGGCACCGGGAACGGGCTGGGAATGGCACCGGGAACGGCACCGGGAACGGGCTGGGAATGGCACCGGGAATGGCAGCGGGAACGGAACCGAGGAAGGCTGGGAACGGCAGCGGGAACGGCACCGGGAATGGAACGGGAAAGGCTGGGAACGGCTGGGAATGGCACCCGGGAACAGCTGGGAATGGCACCGGGAACAGGCTGGGAATGGCACCGGGAATGGCACCGGGAACGGGCTGGGAATGGCACCGGGAATAGCACTGGGACACACCGGGAACGGAACCGGGAATGGCAGCGGGAACGGAACCAGGAACAGGCTGGGAATGGCACCGGGAACACACCGGGAACGGCACCGGGAACAGGCTGGGAATGGCACCGGGAACGGGCTGGGAATGGCACCGGGAACAGGCTGGAATAGCACTGGGAACACACGGGAACGGGCTGGGAATGGCACCGGGAACGGGCTGGGAATGGCACCGGGAAACAGGACGGGAATGGCACCGGGAACACCGGGAATGGCTGGGAATGGCACCGGGAACAGAACACAGGAACGGGCTGGGAACGGCACCGGGAACGGGCTGGGAATGGCACTGGGAAGGCACGGAACAGGCTGGGAATAGCACTGGGAACACACCGGGAACAGGCTGGGAACGGCACCGGGAACAGGCCGGGAATGGCACCGGGAATGGCACCGGGAATGGCAGGGAGATGGTGGGGGAATGGTGGGAAACGATAGGGAACAGCAGGAGAACGATGGGGAAATAGCAGGGAAATTCTGGGAAACATTGGGGAAATTACGGGGAAAGAATCGGTAAATTATGGGAAACAGTGGGGAAATGATGGGAAACAAGAGGGAAATGATGGGGAAAGAATAGGTAAATTATGGGAAACATTGGGGAAATGATTGGGAAATAACACGGAAATGATGGAAAGTGATGGGGAAACAATGGGGGAATAATGTCAGAATGGTGGGAAACAGTGGGAGAACAATGGGGAAATAACAGGGAAATTATGGGAAACAGTGGGGAAATGATGGGAGAATTGTGGGAAGTTATGGGAAAACGTTGGGAGAACAATGGGGAAATAACAGGGAAATTGTGGGAAACGGTGGGGAAGTGATGGAAACGATAGGGAACAGCAGGAGAACAATGGGGAAACATTGGGGAAATGATGGGAAACAGCAGGGAAACGATTGGGAAATAACACAGAAATGATGGGGGAATCATGTCAGAATGGTGGGAAACAGTGGGAGAACAATGGGGAAATAACGGGGAAATAACAATGGGGAAATAACAGGGAAAATATGGGAAACAGTGGGGAAGTGATGGGAGAGTGGTGGGAAACAGCAGGGAAATTCTGGGAAACAGTGGGGAAATTACGGGGAAAGAATCGGTAAATTATGGGAAACAGTGGGGAAATGATGGGAGAATTGTGGGAAGTTATGGGAAAACGTTGGGAGAACAGTGGGGAAATAACAGGGAAATTGTGGGAAACAACAGGGAAATTGTGGGAAACGGTGGGGAAGTGATGGAAACGATAGGGAACAGCAGGAGAACAATGGGGAAATAGCAGGGAAAATATGGGAAACAGTGGGGAAATGATGGGAGAATGGTGGGAAACCATGGGAGGAAACCATGGGAGGATAATGGGGGAAACACCAGGAAAATATGAGGAAAACAGTGGGAAAGTGGTGGGGAAATGTGGAAAACACTGGAAAAACCAGCAGGAAAACAGTGGGGAAATGGGGAAAAAGGGAAACCAGCAGGAAAACGGTGGGGAAATGGGGAAAACACTGGAAAAAACAGCAGGAAAACGGTGGGGAAATGGGGAAAAAGGGAAACCAGCAGGAAAACAACGGGGAAACGGTGGGGGAAAAAAGGGAAAAGAGTGGGAAAACAGCAGGAAAAGGACGGGAAAATGGTGGGGGAAAAGGGAAAACATCAGGATCGATCCCGGGGGTTTTATCAGAACCTGGGATCGTTCCTGGGGGTTTTATCAGAATCTGGGATAACTCCCATGAGTTTTATCAGAACCTGGGATGGTTCCTGGGGGTTTTATCAGACCCTGGGATCGTTCCCAGGGGTTTTATCAGAACCTGGGGTCATTCCTGGGGTTTTATCAGACCCTGGGATTGTTCCCAGGGTTTTATCAGAACCTGGGATAACTCCCATGAGTTTTATCAGAACCTGGGATAATTCCCATGAGTTTTATCAGAACCTGGGTCATTCCTGGGGTTTTATCAGACCCTGGGATGGTTCCCATGAGTTTTATCAGACCCTGGGTCATCCCTGGGGTTTTGTCAGACCCTGGGATAACTCCCATGAGTTTTCTCAGACCCTGGGGTCATTCCTGGGGTTTTATCAGATCCTGGGATAACTCCCATGAGTTTTATTGGAACCTGGATAACTCCCATGAGTTTTATCAGAATCTGGGATAACTCCCATGAGTTTTATCAGACCCTGGGGTCATTCCTGGGGTTTTATCAGACCCTGGGATAACTCCCATGAGTTTTATCAGAACCTGGGATAACTCCCATGAGTTTTATCAGACCCTGGGATAACTCCCATGAGTTTTATCAGACCCTGGGATAACTCCCATGAGTTTTATCAGAATCTGGGATAACTCCCATGAGTTTTATCAGACCCTGGGATAACTCCCATGAGTTTTATCAGAATCTGGGATAACTCCCATGAGTTTTATCAGACCCTGGGGTGGTTCCCAGGGGTTTTATCGGAACCTGGGATAACTCCCATGAGTTTTATCAGACCCTGGGATAACTCCCATGAGTTTTATCAGAACCTGGGGTCATTCCCAGGGGTTTTATCAGACCCTGGGATAACTCCCATGAGTTTTATCAGACCCTGGGGTCGTTCCCAGGGGTTTTATCGGAACCTGGGATAACTCCCATGAGTTTTATTGGAACCTGGGTCATTCCTGGGGTTTTCTCAGACCCTGGGGTGGTTCCCAGGGGTTTTATCAGACCCTGGGATAACTCCCATGAGTTTTATCAGAACCTGGGATAACTCCCATGAGTTTTATCAGACCCTGGGATAACTCCCATGAGTTTTATCGGACCCTGGGATAACTCCCATGAGTTTTATCAGAACCTGGGATCATTCCCGGGGGTTTTATCAGAACCTGGGATAACTCCCATGAGTTTTATCGGAACCTGGGATAACTCCCATGAGTTTTATCAGAACCTGGGATAATTCCCATGAGTTTTATCAGACCCTGGGATGGTTCCCGGGGGTTTTATCAGACCCTGGGATAACTCCCATGAGTTTTATCAGACCCTGGGGTCATTCCTGGGGTTTTATCAGACCCTGGGGTGGTTCCCGGGGGTTTTGCCCCTCCCAGGCCGGGTTTTGGGGCATTTTGTGCCGTTTTCCCCAGGTCTGGCAGCAGGGCAGCTCTACTCGTACCCGGCGCGGCGCTGGCGCAAGAAACGGCGCTCGCACCCCCCGGAGGATCCGCGCCTCTCCTTCCCCTCCATCAAACCCGGTAATTCCTCATTTCCTGCTCACTTCCTGGCACTTCCACCCGGCTCCCTCAGCATCCCTCACCCAGCCTGGTTTTACCCGTTTTTTCGTTAATTTTCCCTGTTTTTCTCTGGGTTTTTTCCCATTTTTCTCTGAATTTTTTCCCATTTTTCTCTGGGTTTCTCCTCATTTTCCTCTGGGTTTTTTTCCCCATTTCCCCCTTCTGTTTCTCCCCATTTTTCTCTGGGTTTTTCTCCATTTCCCCCTTCTATTTTTCCCCATTTTTCTCTGGGTTTTTTCCCCATTTTTCTCTGGGTTTTTCCCCATTTTCCTCTGGGTTTTTCCCCATTTTTCTCTGGGTTTTTTCTCCATTTTTCTCTGGTTTTTTCCCCATTTTTCTCTGGGTTTTTTTCCCCATTTCCCCCTTCTGTTTTTCCCCATTTTTCTCTGGGTTTTTCCCCATTTTTCTCTGGTTTTTCTCCATTTTCCCCCCATTGTTTTATCCCCGTTTTTCCCCATTGTTTATCCCCATTTTCCTCTGGGTTTCCCCCCATTTTCCTCTGGGTTTTTCCCCATTTTCCTCTGGGTTTTTTCCCCCATTTTCCTTGGGTTTTTCCCCATTTTTCTCTGGGTTTTTTCTCCATTTTTCTCTGGTTTTTTCCCCCTTTTTCTCTGGGTTTTTCCCCATTTCCCCCTGCTGTTTCCCCCCATTTTTCTCTGGGTTTTTCCCCATTTTTCTCTGGGTTTTTCTCCATTTTCTCCCCATTGTTTTATCCCTGTTTTTCCCCATTGTTTATCCCCATTTTTCTCTGGGTTTTCCCCATTTCCCCCTTCTGTTTTCCCCATTTTTCTCTGGTTTTTTTCTCCATTTTCCTCCGGGTTTTTCCCCATTTTTCTCTGGTTTTCCCCATTTTTCTCTGGTTTTTTCCCCATTTTTCTCTGGGTTTTCCCCATTTTCCTCTGGGTTTTTTTCCCATTTTTCTCTGGGTTTTTTCCCGGGTTTCTCCCCATTTTTCTCTGGGTTTCTCCCCATTTTTCTCTGGGTTTTTTTCCCCATTTTCCCCTTCTGTTTTTCCCCATTTTTCTCTGGGTTTCCCCCCATTTTCCTCTGGGTTTCCCCCCATTTTTCTCTGGGTTTTTCCCCATTTTTCTCTGTGTTTTTCTCCATTTCCCCCTTCTGTTTTTCCCCATTTTTCTCTGGGTTTTTCTCCATTTTCCCCCCATTGTTTTATCCCTGTTTTTCCCCATTGTTTATCCCCGTTTTCCTCTGGGTTTTCCCCATTTTTCTCTGGGTTTTTTCCCATTGTTTTCTGGGGTTTTCCCCATTTTCCCCCATTGTTTTTCCCCGTTTTTTCTGTTGTTTTTCCCATCCCAGACACAGACCAGGCCCTGAAGAAGGAGGCGCTGCTGGCGCAGGACGGCAGCAGCCTCGAGGCGCTGCCATTCACCCCCATTGTTTTACCCCATTTCTCCCTGGATTTTTGCCCATTTTTCCCCGGGATTTTTTCCCATTTTTCCCTGTTTTCACCCCATTTTTCCCTGTTCCCAGACACAGATCAGGCCCTGAAGAAGGAGGCGCTGCTGGCGCAGGACGGCAGCAGCCTCGAGGCGCTGCTCAGGACCGATGCCCTGGACAAGCGCTCCCTGCCCGACGCGCGCGGGGACGACGAGAGCCTGGGCGAGTTCCCGGCCACCAACAGCCGCGCCCGCAAGGTGGCGCCGGGGACCAGGGGGATGGGGGTGACAGAGGGGATTCGGGAATTCCAGTGGGAATTTGGGAATGACAACGGGAATTTGGGATATTGGGAATTCCAGTGGGAATTCGGGATATTGGGGATTCCAGTGGGAATTCGGGATATTGGGGATTCCAGTGGGAATTTGGGAATTCCAGTGGGAATTTGGGAATTTGGGAATTCCAGCGGGAATTCGGGATATTGGGGATTCCAGCGGGGATTGGGGATATTGGGAATGACAACAGGAATTTGGGATATTGGGGATTCCAGTGGGAATTTGGGAATTCCAATGGGAATTCGGGATATTGGGAATTCCAGTGGGGATTGGGGATATTGGGAATTACAGCGGGAATTTGGGGATAGTGGGAATTCCAGAGGGAATTCAGGATATTGGGAATTCCAGTGGGAATTTGGGAATGACAACGGGAATTCGGGATATTGGGGATTCCAGCGGGGATTGGGGATATTGGGAATTCCAGTGGGAATTTGGGAATGACAACAGGAATTGGGAATTTGGGATATTGGGATTTCCAGATGGGAATTTGGGAATTCCAGTGGGAATTCAGGATATTGGGAATTCCAGATGGGAATTTGGGATATTGGGAATTGCAACAGGAATTTCGGAATGACAACGGGAATTTGGGATATTGGGAATTCCAGTGGGAATTCAGGATATTGGGAATTCCAGCGGGAATTTGGGAATTACAGCGGGAATTTGGGATATTGGGAATTACAGCGGGAATTTGGGAATTCCAGTGGGAATTTGGGATATTGGGAATTACAGCGGGAATTTGGGATATTGGGAATTCCAGTGGGAATTCGGGATATTGGGAATGACAGTGGGAATTTGGGATATTGGGAATTCCAATGGGAATTACAACGGGAATTCGGGATATTGGGAATGACAACAGGAATTTGGGAATTCCAGTGGGAATTTGGGATATTGGGAATTACAGCGGGAATTTGGGATATTGGGGATTCCAGTGGGAATTTGGGAATTTCAGTGGGAATTCGGGATATTGGGAATGACAGTGGGAATTTGGGATATTGGGAATTCCAGTGGGAATTTGGGAATGACAACAGGAATTGGGAATTCGGGATATTGGGATTTCCAGTGGGAATTCGGGATATTGGGGATTCCAGTGGGAATTCGGGAATTCCAGTGGGAATTTGGGATAACGGGAATGACAGCGGGAATTCGGGATATTGGGAGTTCCAGTGGGAATTCGGGATATTGGGGATTCCAGCGGGAATTCGGGATATTGGGGATTCCAGAGGGAATTGGGGATATTGGGGATTCCAGTGGGGATTCGGGATATTGGGAATTCCAGTGGGGATTGGGGATATTGGGAATGACAACGGGAATTTGGGATATTGGGAATTCCAACGGGAATTCGGGATATTGGGAATTTCAGTGAGAATTTGGGAATGACAGCGGGAATTCGGGATATTGGGAGTTCCAGTGGGAATTTGGGAATTCCAGCAGGAATTTGGGATATTGGGAATTACAACGAATTGGGATATTTGGGAATTCAGTGGAATTTGGGATTCAGGGGAATTTGGGATATTGGGAATGACAGCGGGAATTCGGGATATTGGGGATTCCAATGGGAATTCGGGATATTGGGAATGACAACAGGAATTTGGGAATTCCAGTGGGAATTTGGGATATTGGGAATTACAGCGGGAATTTGGGAATTCCAATGGGAATTTGGGATATTGGGAATTCCAGCGGGAATTCGGGATATTGGGAATTACAACGGGAATTTGGGAATTTAGGAATTACAACAGGAATTTGGGAATTCCAGCAGGAATTCGGGATATTGGGAGTTCCAGTGGGAATTTGGGAATTCCAGTGGGAGTTCGGGATATTGGGAATTCCAGATGGGAATTCAGGATAATGGGAATTCCAATGGAAATTTGGGATACCGGGAATTCCAACGGGAATTTGGGATACCAGGAACTCTGGGAATTCAGGATGCCAGGAATTCCGGGAATTTGGGATACTGGGAATTCCAATGGGAACTGGGAACTTTGGGATCCTGGCAATTCCAAAGAGGAATTTGGGATTTATGTTGAAATTCCAATGGGAATTGGGAATTCAGGATCCTGAGAATTCCAGCCGGGAACTCGGGATCCTGGGAGTTCCAATGGAAATTTGGGATACCGGGAATTCCAGCAGGAACTCAGGCTACTGGAAATTCCAATGGGAATTGGGAATTTGGGATACTGGGAATTCCAGCTGTGGCCCTTCTACATCCCCTCCTGTTTTCCCATTTTTCCCATTTTTCATTTTCCCCGTTTTTTCCCATTTTTTCCCATTTTCCCTCCAGCGGATCCTGGAGCCCGAGGATTTCCTGGACGATCTGGACGATGAGGATTACGAGGAGGACACGCCCAAGCGGAGAGGGAAGGGCAAGGCCAAGGTGGGAAATTCCCAAAAATCCACAAAAATCCCACACAATTCCCAAAAATCCCCAAAAATCCCACACAATTCCCAAAAATCCCCCACAATTCCCAAAATCCCACACAATTCCCAAAAATCCCATGCAATTCCCAGAAATCCCACACAATTCCCAAAAATCCCCCACAATCCCCAAAAATCCCACACAATTCCCAAAAATCCCACACAATTCCCAAAAATCCCAGGCAATCCCCAAAAATCCCACACAATTCCCAAAAATCCCATGCAATTCCCAAAAATCCCAGGCAATTCCCAAAAATCCCAGGCAATTCCCAAAAATCCCACACAATCCCCAAAAATCCCACACAATTCCCAAAAATCCCACACAATTCCCAAAAATCCCAGACAATTCCCAAAAATCCCAGACAATTCCCAAAAATCCCAGACAATTCCCAAAAATCCCAGGCAATCCCCAAAAATCCCAGGCAATTCCCAGAAATCCCAGGCAATTCCCAAAAATCCACACAATCCCCAAAAATCCACAAAAATCCCACACAATTCTCAAAAATCCCACACAATTCCCAAAAATCCCAGGCAATTCCCAAAAATCCCACACAATCCCCAAAAATCCCACACAATTCCCAGAAATCCCACACAATTCCCAAAAATCCACACAATCCCCAAAAATCCCCCACAATCCCCAAAAATCCCACACAATTCCCAAAAATCCCAGACAGATGATTCCCAAAAAATCCCAGTCAATTCCCAAAAATTCACACAATTCCCAAAAATCCCATGCAATTCCCAAAAATCCCAGGCAATTCCCAAAAATCCCACACAATTCCCAAAAATCCCACACAATCCCCAAAAATCCCACACAATTCCCAAAAATCCCACGCAATTCCCAGAAATCCCACACAATCCCCAAAAATCCCAGACAGACAATTCCCAAAAATCCCAGGCAATTCCCAAAAATCCCACACAATTCCCAAAAATCCCACACAATTCCCAAAAATCCCACACAATTCCCAAAAATCCCAGACAATTCCCAGAAATCCACACAATCCCCAAAAATCCCAAGCAGACAATTCCCAAAAATCCCAGACAGACAATTCCCAAAAATCCCAGACAGTTCCAGAAATCCCACACAATTCCCAAAAATCCCATACAATTCCCAAAAATCCCACACAATTCCCAAAAATCCCAGGCAATCCCCAAAAATCCCACACAATTCCCAAAAATCCCATGCAATTCCCAAAAATCCCAGACAATTCCTGTAACAAAACCCCACTAAAACCGAGATTTCCACCTCATTTTCCCCAAATTCCCAGGGATTTTTGCCCATTTTCCCCAAATTCCCGGGGATTTTTGCCCATTTTCCCCAAATTCCCAAGGATTTTTGCCCATTTTCCCTTCATTTTCCCCAAATTCCCAGGGATTTTTGCCCATTTTCCCCAGATTTTGGGGGATTTTTGCCCATTTTCCCCAGATTTTGGGCGATTTTTGCCCACTTTCCCCAGATTTTGGGGGATTTTTGCCCATTTTCCCCTCATTTTCCCCAAATTCCCGGGGATTTTTGCCCATTTTCCCCAGATTTTGGGGGATCTTTGCCCATTTTCCCTGAATTCCCGGGGATTTTTGCCCACTTTCCCCCGATTTTGGGGGATCTTTGGCCGTTTTCCCCTCATTTTGGGGGAATTTTGGGGAATTTTTTCCCACTTTCCCCAGATTTTGGGGGAATTTTGGGGGATTTTTGCCCATTTTCCCCACATTTTAGACGATTTTCGGCCGTTTCCGCGCCCTCCCCACCAGGGGGCGCTGCTGCCCCGCTCCTGCCCCGCTGCCGGCGCGGATTTTGCCCCAATTTTGGGATTTTCAGGGCAAAGGCGTCGGGGGCGCCCGGAAGAAGCTCGAGGCCGCCATCCTGGAGGACCGGGACAAACCCTACGCCTGCGACAGTGAGTGGGGCTGGGGGGGCTGGGGGGGCTGGGGGGTCCTGGGGGGGAGAGACCCCAGGGAGGGCAGGGCTGGATGGGGGGGGCACACTGGGAATGCTGGGAATGCAAAAACCAGGGGAAAAACGGGTTAAAAACGGGTTAAAAAAGGGTTAAAAAGGGGTTAAAAAGGGGTTAAAAACAGGGTTAAAAAGGGGTTAAAAACAGGTTAAAATCAGGATAAAAATCTGGATAAAACCAGGTTAAAACCAGGATATAACCAGGGTTAGAACCTGGATAAAACCAGGACAAAAACCAGGATAAAAACCAGGTTAAAATCAGGATAAAATCTGGATAAAACCAGGTTAAAACCAGGATATAACCAGGGTTAAAACCTGGATAAAACCTGGACAAAACCAGGATAAAACCAGGACAAAAACCAGGGTAAAAACAGGTTAAAAAACGGGTTAAAAAAGAGTTAAAAAGGGGTTAAAAACAGGATAAAATCTGGATAAAACCTGGGTTAAAATCTGGATAAAACCTGGACAAAACCAGGATAAAACCAGGATAAAAACCAGGATAAAACCAGGTTAAAAAAGGGTTAAAAAGGGGTTAAAAATAAATTGGATAATAAAATCTGGATAAAATGCAAAACCAGGGTAAAAAATCGGATAAAACAGGTTAAAAACGGGTTAAAAAAGGTTAAAAAGGGGTTAAAAACAGGATAAAATCTGGATAAAACCAGGTTAAAATCGGATAAAACCTGGACAAAACCAGGATAAAACCAGGTTAAAACCAGGGTAAAACAGGTATAAAAGGGTTAAAACAGGATAAAATCTGGATAAAAACCAGGTTAAAACGGATAAACCAGGGTTAAAATCTGGATAAAACCTGGACAAAACCCGGATAAAACCAGGATAAAACAGGATAAAACCAGATAAAAACCAGGTTAAAAAGGGTTAAAAAAGAGGATTAAAAACAGGATAAAATCTGGATAAAACCAGGTTAAAACCTGGATAAAACCGGATAAAACCAGGAAAAACTAGGATAAAACCAGGGTTAAAATCAGGATAAAAACTGGTAAACAGGTTAAAACCAGGATAAAACCAGGGTTAAAACCAGGATAAAACCTGGACAAAACCAGGAAAAACCAGGGCAAAACAAAAAACCAGGTTAAAAAAAACAGGATAAAAAGGATAAAAGGTAAAAGGAAATAGGATAAAACCAGGTAAAACAGTAAAACCAGGTTAAAACCGTGTTAAAACCAGGATAAAACCGATAAAACCAGGAAAAAACTGAAAACAGGAAAAGATAAAAACCAGGTTAAAATCAGGATAAAATCTGGATAAAACCAGGTTAAAACCAGGATATAACCAGGGTTAAAATCTGGATAAAACCTGGACAAAACCAGGACAAAAACCAGGGTTAAAACCAGAAAAAAAACCAGGTTAAAACCAGGATGAAACCAGGAGTAAAACCAGGATAAAACTTGGTTAAAACCAGGACAAAATCCAGGATAAAACCAGGTTAAAACCGTGTTAAAACCAGGATCAAAACCAGGATAAAAACCAGGATAAAATCAGGATAAAACTTGGATAAAACCAGGACAAAAACCAGGATAAAAACCAGAACAAAATCAGGATGAAACCAAGTTAAAACCAGGGGAAAAAAACAGGTTAAAACCAGGATAAAACCAGGTTAAAACCTGGACAAAACCAGGATAAAACCTGGATAAAAACCTGGATAAAACCAGGACTAAAACAGGTAAAACAGGTAAAAAAGGTAAAACCAGGTTAAAAACCAGGATAAAAACCTGGATTAAAACCAGGATAAAACATGGATAAAACCAGGACAAAACCAGGATAAAACCTAGGATAAAACCAGATAAAACCAGGTAAAACCTGGTTAAAACCAGGATAAAACCAGGATAAAAACAGGAAAAAAATAAAAACCAGTTAAAACCAGGATAAAACCTGATAACAGGATAAAACCAGGATAAAACCAGGACAAAACCAGGATAAAAACCAGGTTAACTAAAACAGGAAAAAACCAGGATAAAACCTGGATAAAAACAGGATAAACCAGGAAAAACCAGGAATGAAAACCAAGTTAAAACCAGGTTAAACCGGATAAAACCAGGTTAAAATCAGGATAAAACCAGGATAAAACCAGGATAAAACCAGGATAAAAACAGGATAAAAACCAGGATAAAAACCTGGATAAAACCTGGATAAAAACCAGGATAAAACCTGGATAAAACCAGGATAAAACCAGGATAAAACCAGGATAAAAACCAGGATAAAACCTGGATAAACATAAAATAACAACAAAAACCTGGATAAAACCAGGATAAAACCAGGCTAAAACCAGGATAAAACCTGGATAAAAACCGGGATAAAAACCAGGATAAAAACCAGGATAAAACCTGGATAAAACCAGGATAAAAACCAGGACAAAAACCAGGATAAAAACCTGGATAAAACCAGGGTTAAAACCAGGATAAAACCTGGATAAAAACCAGGTTAAAACCAGGACAAAACCTGGATAAAATCAGGATGAAACCAGGACAAAAACCAGAATAAAAACCAAGTTAAACCAGGTTAAACCCTGGATAAAAACCAGGATAAAACCAGGATAAAGCCTGGATAAAAACCAGGATTAACTTGGATAAAACCAGGACAAAAACCAGGATAAAACCAGGTTAAAACCAGGATAAAAACCAGGATAAAACCAGATAAAACCAGGATAAAACCAGGCTAAAACCAGGATAAAAACCAGGATAAAATCAGGATGAAACCAGGACAAAAACCAGAATAAAAGCCAAGTTAAACCAGGATAAAAACCAAGTTAAACCAGGTTAAACCCTGGATAAAAGCAGGATAAAACTGGATAAAACCAGGACAAAAACCAGAATAAAAACCAAGTTAAACCAGGTTAAACCCTGGATAAAAACCAAGTTAAACCAGGTTAAACCCAGGTCAAACCCAGGCTAACCCAGGCTAACCCCAGGCTGAAGCTCCATCCCGGGCACCCCAGGCCGGGTTTCGGCCGCATGGGCCGGGGCCGCTCTGCAGCTGCTCCTCCTCTCTCTGCTCTCTGTGCTGCCCCTGCAGCCCCAACTCTGCCCTGGCTCCCTGTCCGTGTGTCCGTGTGTCCGTGTGTCCTCTCACGACTTCTCTTTCTGTGTTTCAGACAGTTACAAACAAAAGCATTCCTTGAAACCTCCCGACCGAGGTAGTTCCGCTCTCTCTCTCTCTCTCTCTCTGCTCCTTTTTCCTGCTTTTCCTCCTTTTTTTTCCTCCTTTTTTTTTCCTCCTTTTTTTTCCTCCTTTTTTATTTTTTCCCCTTTTTTTTTCCGCTCCCTGCCCCCAAAACAAATCCCAGATTCCCGTGCGGAGCCCCGGGGAGGGGAGGAGGAGGAGGGGGGGGGAGAGGCCGAAGGCCACGGCAGCGACGTCAGAGCCCCCTGACCCTTCCCCGGCGGGGAGCGGGGCAGGAAAACAAAAATTGATTAAAATCCAAGCCCCCTGTGGAGGCGGCGATGGGAAAAACACGGAGTGGTGCGAGCCCAAATCCCGGGGTTTGGGCCCAAAATTCTGGGGTTTGTACTGAAATCCTGGGGTTTGTACCCAAATCCTGGGGTTTGGGCCCAAATCCTGGGGTTTGTACTGAAATCCTGGGGTTTGTACCCCAATTCTGGGGTTTGCACCCAAATCCTGGGGTTTGTACCCAAATCCGGAGTTCGGGCCCAAAATTCTGGGGTTTGCACCCAAATCCTGGGGTTTGTACTGAAATCCCGGGGTTTGTACCCAAATCCTGGGGTTTGTAATGAAATCCTGGGGTTTGTACCCAAATCCTGGGGTTTGTACCCAAATTCTGGGGTTTGTACCCAAATCCTGGGGTTTGTACCCAAATCCTGGGGTTTGTACTGAAATCCTGGGGTTTGTACTGAAATCCTGGGGTTTGTACCCAAATCCTGGGGTTTGCACCCAAATCCTGGGGTTTGTACTGAAATCCCAGAGTTTGGGCCCAAAATTCTGGGGTTTGTACTGAAATCCTGGGGTTTGCACCCAAATCCTGGGGTTTGTACCCAAATCCTGGGGTTTGTACCCAAATCCTGGGGTTTGTAATGAAATCCTGGGGTTTGTACCCAAATCCCGGAGTTTGTGCCCAAATCCTGGGGTTTGTACCCAAATTCTGGGGTTTGCACCCAAATCCTGGGGTTTGTACCCAAATCCTGGGGTTTGTACCCAAATTCTGGGGTTTGTACTGAATCGTTCCCCCGGGTTTTGCACCCAAATTCTGGGTTTGCCCAAATCCTGGGGTTTGCACCCAAATCCTGGGTTTGCACCAAATCCTGGATCGGTTTTTTGCACCCAAATCCTGGGGTTTCCGAGTTCATCCCAAATCCTGGGGTTTGTAATTTGCCAAATTTCTGGGGTTTGTACTGAATCCTGGAGTTTGTACCCAAATCCTGGGGTTTTGACCCAAATCCTGGGTTTGTACCCAAATTCCCGAGTTTGTAATGAAATCCTGGGTTTTGTACCCAAATTCCTGGGTTTGTACCCATCGAGATTTCCATCCAGAGTTTCTGGCCCAAAATTCTGGGTTTTGTACTGAAATCCTGGGGTTTGCACCCAAATTCTGGGTTTTGATTGCCCAAATCCATTGTGTTTGATTACCCAAATCCCGGAGTTTGTACTGAATCCCGGATTTTCTCCCCTATTTCCCAGAGTTTGGACCCAAATTCTGCAGTTCCCACCCCAATCCCAGAGTTTCTGCCCCAAATCCTGGAGTTTGTACCAAAATCCCAGAGTTTCCACCAAAATCCCAGAGTTTCCACCCCAAATCCTGGAGTTTGCACCCAAATCCCGGATGCCCGTCCCTGACCGGGATTTTCCTGGGATTTTCCCGGAATATTTCCCGGAATTTTCCCGGATTTTTTCCCCGATTTCCCCGGAATTTTCCCGGGATTTTTCCCTGATTTTCCCGGGATTTTCCGTGGATTTTTCCCTGATTTTCCCGGGATTTTCTGTGGAATTTTCCCAATTTTTCCCGGGATTTTCTATGGATTTTTCCCTGATTTTCCCGGGATTTTCCGTGGAATTTTCCCAATTTTTCCCGGGATTTTCTGGGATTTTTCCCTGATTTCCCTGGGATTTTCCTGGATTTTCCCCTGATTTTCCCAGATTTTTTCCCTGATTTCCCCGGGATTTTCCGTGGATTTGTCCCTGATTTTCCCAGAATTTTCCCCGTATTTTTCCCTGATTTTCCCGGAATTTTCTCGGGATTTTTTCCCTGATTTCCCCGGGATTTCCCTGGATTTTTCCCTGATTTTCCCAGATTTTTTCCCTGATTTCCCCAGGGTTTTCCGTGGATTTGTCCCTGATTTTCCCAGAATTTTCCCCGTATTTTTCCCTGATTTTCCCGGAATTTTCTTGGGATTTTTTCCCTGATTTCCCTGGGATTTTTCCCCTGATTTTTCCCAGGATTTCCCTGATTTCCCAGTTCCCCAATTTCCCCCTGATTTCCCTGATTTCCCCGTTTCCCATTCCATTTCCCGCTGTTTCAGTCTGCGGGAAGCGCTACAAGAACCGGCCCGGCCTCAGTTACCACTACGCGCACTCGCACCTGGCCGAGGAGGAGGGCGACGACAAGGACGACTCGCAGCCGCCCACGCCCGTGGCGCCGCGCCCCGAGGAGCACAAATGTGAGAGAGCCCCAAAATCCCCCAAAATGGACCCAAATTCCCCTAAAATCCCCCCAAAATTCCCTCAAAATCCCCCCAAAATTGCCCTGGGATCGAGCGGGGACACGGCCGGGGAGTTGGGAGCGGTTCCGGGGGGAATTCTGGGCCTGATCCCTGATCCTGATCCCTGATTTCTCATCCCTGATCTCTGATGTCTCATCCTTGATCCCGATCCCTGTCCCTGTCCCTGATCCCTGATCCTGATCCCTGATTTCTCATCCCTAATCTCTGATCTCTCATCCTTGATCCCTGATTCCTAATCCCTGATCTCTAATCCCTGTCCCTGATCCCAATCCCTGTCCCTTATCACTGTCCCTGATCCCTGATCCCTGATCCCTGATCCTGATTCCTGATTCCTCATCCCTAATCCCTGATCCCTGATCCCTAATTCCTGATCCCTAATTCCTGGTCCCTGATTCCTGGTCCCTAATCCCCGTCCCTAATCCCTGATTCCTCTCCCTGGTTCCTGATCCCTGTCCTTGATCCTTGATTCCCGATCCCTCACCCTGATCCTGATCCCTGTCTCTAATTTGTGGTCCCTGTCCCTGATCCCTGTCCCTGTTTCCTGTCCCTGTTCCCTCATCCCCAATCCCTGATCCCTGATCCTTGATCCCTTATCCCTGATTCCTGATCCCTGATCTCTGTCCCTGATTCCCGATTCCTAATCCCTGTTCCCTGATCTTGATCCTTGATCCCTTTCCCTTATCCCTGTTTTCCGATCCCTCATCCCAATCCCTGTCCCTGTTCCCAATCCCTAATCCCTCATCCCCAATCCCAATCCCTGTTCCCAATCCCAATCCCTGTCCCTGTCCCTGTTCCCAATCCCTGTTCCCAATCCCTAATCCCTCATCCCCAATCTCAATCCCTGTCCCTGTCCCCGATCCCAATCCCAATCCCAATCCCTGTCCCTGTCCCTGTTCCCAATCCCTGTCCCTGATCCCCGTTCCCAATCCCTGTCCCTGTTCCCAATCCCTGTCCCTGTTCCTGTTCCCAATCCCAATCCCTGTTCCCAATCCCTGTCCCCGATCCCAATCCCAATCCCTGTCCCTGTTCCCAATCCCAATCCCCGTTCCCAATCCCTGTCCCTGTTCCCAATCCCTGTCCCTGTTCCCAATCCCAATCCCTGTTCCCAATCCCTGTTCCCAATCCCTGTCCCTGTCCCAATCCCTGTTCCCAATCCCAATCCCAATCCCCGTTCCCAATCCCAATCTCTGTCCCTGTCCTGTCCCTGTTCCATCCCATCCCTGTCCCTGTCCCTGTCCCTGATCCCAATCCCTGTTCCCAATCCCTCTCCCTCTCCCTGTCCCTGTCCCATCCCTGTCCCTGTCCCTGTCCCTGTTCCCAATCCCAATCCCTGTCCTGTCCCAATCCCTGTCCCTGTCCCTGTCCCTGTCCCTGTCCTGTCCCTGTTCCCAATCCCAATCCCTGTCCCCGTTCCCAATCCCAATCCCTGTCCCTGTTCCCAATCCCTGTCCCTGTCCCGTCCCCGTGCAGCCAAGAAGGGCCCGGACGGGCTGGCGCTCCCCAACAATTACTGCGATTTCTGCCTGGGCGACTCCAAGATCAACAAGAAGACGGGACAGCCCGAGGAGCTCGTGTCGTGCTCCGACTGCGGCCGCTCCGGTCAGGCCTGGGCGGGGGCATCGGGGGCTGGGGGATCCTTCTGGGATGGGGCTGGGGGGAGATTTGGGGTCTGGGGGTTCCTTCTGAAATGGGGCTGGGGGCATTGGGGGCTGGGGGTTCCCTCTGGGATGGGGCTGGGGGCTCATTGGGGGGCTGGGGGTTCCTTCTAAAATGGGTCTGGGGGCACAGCTGGGGGCTGGGGGTTCCTTCTGAAATGGGGCTGGGGGGAGATTTGGGGGCTGGGGGTTCCTTCTGAAATGGGGCTGGGGGTTCCTTCTGAAATGGGGCTGGGGGCATCGGGGGCTGGGGGATCCTTCTGAAATGGGGCTGGGGGTTCCTTCTGGGATGGGGCTGGGGGCACATTGGGGGCTGGGGGTTCCCTCTGGGATGGGGCTGGGGGCACAGCTGGGGCTGGGGGTTCCCTCTGAAATGGGGCTGGGGGCATTGGGGGGCTGGGGGTTCCTTCTGAAATGCGGCTGGGGGTGCATTGGGGGCTGGGGGTTCCTTCTGAAATGGGGCTGGGGGCACAGCTGGGGGTTCCTTCTGAAATGGGGCTGGGGGGCACTGGGGGCTGGGGGTTCCTTCTGAAATGGGGCTGGGGGGCATTGGGGGCTGGGGGGTCCTTCTGAAATGGGGCTGGGGGTTCCTTCTGAAATGGGGCTGGGGGTTTCTTCTGAAATGGGGCTGGGGGCTCATTGGGGGCTGGGGGTTCCTTCTGAAATGGGGCTGGGGGCACATTGGGGGCTGGGGGTTCCCTCTGGGATGGGGCTGGGGGGCATCGGGGGCTGGGGGTTCCCTCTGGGATGGGGCTGGGGGAGATTTGGGGTCTGGGGTCCGAGGTTTCCTTCTAAAATGGGGCTGGGGGCACATTGGGGTCCGGGGGTTTCACTCTGGGATGGGGCTGGGGGCACATTTGGGGTCAGAACCCGAGGGTTTCCATCTGTCCCCGATGTCCCCAATGTCCCCAGGCCCTCTGGATGTCCCCAACATCCCCAATGTCCCCCTGATGTCCCTGTGTCCCCACAGTGTCCCCAATCCCCTTGGATGTCCCCATTGTCCCCAGGGCACCTGTCGTGCCTGCTGTCCCCAGTGTCCCCAACATCCCAGATCCCCCCAATGTCCCCAATCCCCCCAATGTCCCCAATGTCCCCAATCCCCCTGGATGTCCTTAATGTCTCCAATCCTCTCGGATGTCCCCAATGTCCCCAATGTCCCCTGTGTCCCCAATCCCCCCAGTGTCCCCAACATCCCAGATCCCCCCAACGTCCCCGATGTCCCCAATCCCCCTGGATGTCCCCAGTGTCCCCTGTGTCCCCAATGTCCCCAATGTCCCCAATGTCCCCTGTGTCCCCAATCCCCCTGGATGTCCCCAATGTCCCCAATGTCCCCTGTGTCCCCAGGGCACCCGTCGTGCCTGCAGTTCACCCCGGTGATGATGGCTGCGGTGAAGACGTACCGCTGGCAGTGCATCGAGTGCAAGTGCTGCAACATCTGCGGCACCTCCGAGAACGACGTGAGTGCCCCAGAAACCACCCGGGAGGGACAAAAAACAGCTGGGAATGACAAAAACCACCTGGGAATGGTCAAAAACCACCTGGGAATGCCAAAAACCACCTGGGAATGGCCCAAAAACACCTGGGAATGGTCAAAAACCACCTGGGAATGGCCAAAAACCACCTGGGAATGCCCAAAAACCACCTGGGAATGGCCAAAAACCACCTGGGGTTGCCCAAAATGCACCTGGGAATGCCCAAAAAACCATCTGGGAATGGCCAAAAACCACCTGGGAATGGCCAAAAATCACTTGGGGGTGCCCCAACCACCTGGGAATGCCAAAAACCACCTGGGAATGCCCAAAAAACCATCTGGGATTGGCCAAAATGCACCTGGAAATGCCCCAAAAAACCATCTGGGAATGGTCAAAAACCACCTGGGAATGCCCCAAACCCCCCTGGAACCTGGGATTGCCCCACAATTCCCACTGGAGGCTCCTTGGTGGGGGAAATCCTTGGGGTTCAGGAGTCCATGTGAGCCAGGAATTTTATTTTTTGGGGAAAAACCCCTGGATTTGGATGATCTGCAGGATCCCAGAGGCGTTCTGGGAGAAACCTTGGGAATTAAAAAGAGTTTTAATCGTCCCCAAAAATCTTCCTGCTGGGAATTTCTGCCTTTCCAGAACCTTCTGGGTTCAGGGCAGGGCGGGGTGGGGGGGGGTGGGAGAGGCTTTTTCGGGTGGGAAAATGGGAATTTGGGGAGTTTTGGGATGATGGGAATGTCCTGGGGCAGGACCAGCTGCTGTTCTGCGACGACTGCGACCGCGGCTACCACATGTACTGCCTGACGCCGCCCATGGCCGAGCCCCCCGAGGGTGAGTGCCGGGACTGCGCCCCAAAACCCACCCTGGGATTGCACCCCAAAACTCACCCTGGGATTGCACCCCAAAATTCACCCTGGGGCTCCAATTCCCTGGGATTGCACCCCAAAATTCACCCTGGGGTTCCAATCCCATGGGATTGCACCCCAAAACCTCCCTGGGATTGCACCCCAAAACCTCCCTGGGGCTCTGATTCCCCAGGATTGCACCCCAAAATTCACCCTGGGATTGCAGCCCAAAATTCACCCTGGGATTGCACCCCAAAACCTCCTGGGCTCCATCCCATGGGATTGCACCCCAAATTCACCCTGGGGCTCCAATTCCCTGGGATTGCACCCCAAACTCACCCTGGGGTCCTGATCCCTGGGATTGCACCCCAAAATTCACCCTGGGGCTCCAATTCCCCTGGATTGCACCCCAAAACCTCCCTGGGGTTCTGATCCCCTGGGATTGCACCCCAAAATTCACCCTGAGGTTCCAATTCCCCGGGATTGCACCCCAAAATTCACCCTGGGGTTCTGATCCCATGGGATTGCACCCCAAAACTCACCCTGGGGTTCCAATCCCCTGGGATTGCACCCCAAAACTCACCCTGGGGCTCCAGTCCCATGGGATTGCACCCCAAAATTCACCCTGGGGCTCCAATTCCCCGGGACTGCACCCCAAAATTCACCCTGGGGTCCTGATCCCCCGGGATTGCACCCCAAAATTCACCCTGGGGCTCCGATCCCATGGGATTGCACCCCAAAATTCACCCTGGGGTCCTGATCCCCCGGGATTGCACCCCAAAACACCTGATTCATCCCTGGAGTTCCCAAGATCCCCGGGATATGCACCCCAAAAACCTACCTGGGATTGCACCCAAATCACCCTGGGGTCCTGATCCCTGGGATTGCACCCAAAATTCACCCTGTCTGGATTGCACCCCAAAATTCACCCTGGGTCCTTCCTGGGATTGCACCCCAAAATTCACCCTGGAGTTCTGATCCCGGATTGCACCCCAAAACCTACCCTGGGATTGCACCCAAAACTCCTGTGGGATTGCACCCCAAAATTCACCCCGGGATTGCACCCCAAAATTCACCCTGGGGCTCCAATTCCCTGGGATTGCACCCCAAAACCTTCCTGGGGTCCTGATCCCCCTGGATTGCACCCCAAAATTCACCCTGGGGCTCCAATTCCATGGGATTGCACCCCAAAACCTCCCTGGGATTGCACCCCAAAACCTCCCTGGAGTTCCAATCCCCTGGGATTGCACCCCAAAACTTCATCCCTGGGATTGCACCCCAAAACCTCCCTGGGGTTCCATCCCCGATTGCACCAAACCTCCCTGGGGTCCAATCCCGGGATTGCCCCAAACTCCTGGGATTGATCCCAGGATTGACCCAAACCCTGGGGTCCAATCCCATGGGATTGCACGCCAAAACCTCCTGGGTCCCCCAATCCTCCCTGGGTTCAATTCCGGGATTCACCCAAACCTCCCTGACTCCGATCCCGATTGCCCCCAAAACCTCCTGGTCCTGTCCCCCATTGCACCCTCAAACCTCCTGGGTCCCCCTCCTCCGGCTCTTCCTGGTTTCTGCTTCTCCTTCCATTGTCCCTCCTCCTCTTCCTCCTCTCTTCCTCCTCTCTCCTCCTCTTCCTCCTCTCTCCTCTCCTCTTCCTCCTCCTCTTCCTCCTTTTCCTCCTCCTCTTCCTCCTTTTCTTCCCTCCAGTTCCTCCTCCTCTTCCTCTTCTTCCTCCTCTTCTTCCTCTTCCTTCATTCTCCTTTTCCTCCTCCTTTCTTTCTTCTCCCTCTTCCTCCTCTTTGTTCTCTTCTTCTTCCTCCTCCTCCTCCTCCTCCTCCTCCTCTTCCTCCTCCACTTCATTCTCTTCCTTCCTCTTGACTCTCCTTGTTAATCCTGTTCTCCAATTCTTATCCTACCATCCGCTCTCTCCATAACCCATGATATTGTGTATTATGTAATACGGGTATACGGTAATTAACAGGTTAATTAACGGGTTAATTACCGGGTTAATGAACTGTTTTTGCAGGGAGCTGGAGCTGCCACCTCTGCCTGGACCTGCTCAAGGAGAAGGCGTCCATTTACCAGAACCAGAACAGCTCCTGATCCTGCTCTTCCTCCCCATCCTCATCCTCATCCTCCCCCTCACGCCCCCGTCCCTCCTCATCCTCACCCCCTCGACTTCGGGGCCTTTTCTTTTCCCTTTTTTTTGGGTCCTTTTCCCTTTTTTTGGGTCCTTTTCCCCTTTTTCCCCTTTTTTTGGGACTTTTTTCCCCTTTTTTTGGGTCCTTTCCACTTTTTTTTTGGGTCTTTTCCTCTTTTTTCCCCTTTTTTCCCCTTTTTTTTTGGTATTTTCCCCCCTTTTTTGGGTTTTTTTCCCTTTTTTTTTTTTTTGGTGTCCTTTTCCCCCTTTTTCCTCCTTTTTTTTCCACTTTTTTGGGGCTCCTTTTTCTTTTATTCCCCTTTTTTTTTATTTTCTTTTTTTTTATTCTCTCATTCCCTTTTCCCCCCTTTTTCCCTTATTTCTTTCACCTTTTTCCATCTTTATTTAAACTCTTCCATTCCCTTCATTCCACCCCTTTTTTTTTCTCCCTTTTCCCAATTTTTTCTCATTTTTTCCCAATTTTTTCCCAATTTTTTCCCAATTTTTGCTCCTTTTTTCCCCTCTTGACATTTTTTCTGGGGTGACCCCGCAGGGTGACATTTTTGGGGTGACTTTCATCCCTTCCTCCCCAATTCCCAGGATTTCACCCCAAAATTCACCCCCTCCCCCAAATTTCCCTTTTCCTCTTTTTTTTGGGGAATTCTGGGGCGATATTGAGGCTTTTTTTTTTTTTCCCTTTTTTTTTGAGGGATTTTTTTTCCCACTTTGATTTTTATTCCATTTTCCCTCATTTTTCCCCCCCCCCCCCTCAGGATCCTCCCGGCCCCTCCCCCTCCAGGCCCGACCCCTCCCCCGCCCCAAAACGGGGCAGAATCCCCGGATTTGGGACAAAATGGGGCAAAACCCCCAAATTTTGGGGTGCAAAAGCTCCTTTGGGGGGCAGGGAGGGGTTGGGGGCTCTGGGAACCCCCAAAATTCCCCAAATTTCCCCCAAATTTTCCCCTCCCCGGGTCCCGTGGACTGAATGTGCCTGTTTTTCTAAAAAACCACAAAAATAAATGAACTTTAAAGCACCTACCTCCGAGTGCCCCTCCCCCCCTGCACCCCCAAACCCCCCGAGAGGAGCCCCCGGGATGGGCCCCAAAAACGGCAAAAATAACCCCAAAAAAATGGCCAAAATAACTCCAAAAAATGGGGAAAATAACAAAAAAAATGGCCAAAATAACCCCCAAAAATGGGGAAAATAACCCCAAAAAAACCCAGGCAAAATAACCCAAAAAATGGCCAAAATAACCCAAAAACCCGGCAAAATTACCAACGAATGGCCAAAAAACCCAAATTAATGGGCAAAAAAACCCCAAAAAAACGGGCAAATAACCCAAAAAAATGCCAAAATTACCCCAAAAGGTGTCAAATAACCGCCCACTGAATTGCCAAAATAACCCAAAAATGGCGAAAATAACTCAAAAAATCGGGAAATAACCCAAAAAATGGCCCCAATGACCCAAAATAATGGACAAAATAACCCAAAAAAAACGGGCAAAATAACAAAAAATGGGGCAAAATAACCCCCAAAAATGGCCAAAATAACCCCAAAAAAACCCGGGCAAAATAACCCAAAAAATGGCCAAAATAACCCAAAATAATGGGCAAAATAACCCAAAAAAACCGGGCAAAATAACAAAAAAAATGGCCAAAATAACCCCAAAATGGAAAATAACCCAAAAAATGGCCAAATAATAAACCCCCAAAAATGGCCAAAATAACCCCCCAAAAATGGCCAAAATAACTCCAAAAAAAAACCGGGCAAAATAACAAAAAATGTGGCCAAAATAACCCCAAAAAAATGGGGAAAATAACCCAAAAAATGGCCAAAATAACCCCCAAAAATTGGGAAAATTACCCCAAAAATGGGCAAAATAGCCCAAAAACCAGACAAAATAACCCAGAAATGCCCAAAATAATGCACCAAATAAAATCATCCCAAAATTACTGAAATAGAGCCCAAAGTTTGACCAAAAGAGCCCCAAAATGACCAAAGTAGCCCCAAATTTACTGAAATTCTGTTGAAATATCCCCCCAAAAACCCCAAAATGACTGAAGGAATCCAAAATTATGCAAAAAAAACCAAAAAAGAGACCAAAAGAGCCCTAAAAGCACTAAAATACCCAAAATAACCCCAAGTGACTCCAATAGCCCCAAACTTGACCAAAATACCCCCAAAATAACCCCAAAATTATTAAATAACCCCAAAGTGATGATGAATCCCCCAAAATTATTTTTAAAACCCAAAAATATCCTGAAATAAAACTCCAAAATAACCCCAAAATAACCCCAAAAAACCTTGGAAATTACAAATAAATGACCGAAATACCCCAAAACTGGCCTGAATAACCCCAAAAATGATTGAAAATTTACCCCAAATTGCCCCAAATCCCCGAATTTCCCCCCGGAATTCCGGCCCATCCCGGCGCTTTCTCTCCTCCCCGTCCCGAGCGCGATTTTGGGGGGAATCGACGGCGTTTTGGCTCCAAATGGGAAATTTTCCCCCTTTTTGGTGCCCTGTCCCAAAACCGGGGGGATTCACCCCAAAAGTGTCACCGGGACGGCTCCAAATGGCTCCAAACGCTCATTTTTCGTAATAAAAACGGCAAAAAATGGAGTGAGTGGGGTTTTTTTGGGGCAAAAAAATGAAGTTTGGGGGGAAATTTGGGGGGAAAAATGGGGATTTTGGGAGCACATTGTGGATTTGGGGGGAAAGTGGAGGATTTTGGGGTTGGTGCGCGCCTGGGTTTGGGGTGGAAAAGCCGAATTTGGGGGGTTGGGATTGTGGTTTCTCTAAGGGCTGAGGTTGAGCGGTGCTGCCGGGTTTTGGGGTGAAAAACCCCAATTTTGGGATTGGGATGTGGCTTCTCCAAGGTGTTTCTCCTGAGGTTGTTCTGTCCTTTTATTTTGGGGTGAAAAATCCCAATTTTGGGATTGGGATGTGGCTTCTCCAAGGAGTTTCTCCTGAGTTTGTGCCACCCTTTTTTTGGGGTGAAAAGCCCCAATTTTGGGGTTGGGGTCTGGTTTCTCCTCAGGTTGTTCTCACCTTTTTTGGGGTTAAATCTGCCCCGTTTGGGTTTTTTTCCCCTGCCTGGAAACGCGAATTAATTCCCAGATTTATTTCGCAGCCAAATCTCCGGAATTGGGGCAAAGGCCGCCGAGCTCCAATTAACGTTAATTCCAATTAACGCCCGTTAACGAACTCCGGGGGGTCCCCGATGCCTGAGCCCCTTTTGGGGGGTGGGGACGCCCCCGAATCCCTCAGGCCCCTCCCACAACGGCCGTGGGCGGAGCCAAACCCCGAAATTCCCGAAATTCCCGAAATTCCCACGAGGTTTTATTGGGATTGAATAAATAACCCGGGGGGGGGGAGGGGCTGGGGGGACCCCAGGGGGGTCCCGGCCCCCAAATCCCCCCGGGGGTCCCAAACCCCCCCTCAGGCGCCGTCCTTGGTGCCGGGGCTGCTCAGGGGGACGGCGACGTCGTCGGCATCGAGGTGACCGGCCCTGCAGGGACCCAAAAAAATCCCCAAAAATCCCAGAAATGTTCGTCCTCCCCAGTCCCAGAATTTTCAACCTTTCCCAAAAACTTCAGTGTTGTCCTCAAAGTGTTCAGGTCTTGCTAAAAAGGTCAACACTTCCTGACCACACAACTTCCAACCCAAACTTTCATCCCAACCCCAAAACCTTCATTCCAACCCCAAAACCTTCATTCCAACCCCAAACCTCCATCCCAACTCCAAACTTCCAAACCAATCCCAAAACCTCCAAATCAACCCCAAACCTTCGTCCCTTTTCAACCTCAAAATCTCCATCCCATCCCAAAACCAAACTTCCAACCAATCCCAAAACTTCCAACCCAACCCCAAATCTTCATCCCAACCCCAAAACCTCCACCCCAACCCAAACCTTCTCCTTCCCTTTTTGACCCCAAATCTCCCGTGTTCCTCCAAGAACCAACCCCACCCCAAAACAGGGACGTTGTCCCCATGGAAGGGTTGGGGGTCTCGGGTGGGTTTTGGGGTCTCTGGGGGTCTTGGGTGGGTTTTGGGGTCTCTGGGGATCTCAGGGGGGTTTTGGGGTCTCAGGGGGGTTTTGGGGTCTCTGAGGGATCTCAGGGGGGTTTGGGGGTCTCAGGGGGTTTTGGGGTGTCCTCACCTCCTCTCCACGTCCTTGACGGTCTCGGGCAGGGGCGCGTTGCGGGTCTCGGGCAGGAAGCAGGTGGCGATGGCCGACACGATGGGCGCGGCGCCGTAGATGACCAAGGGCAGCACCGGGGTCACGTCGGCCAACATCCGAACCAGGGGGGCCACCATGCTGCCCACGCGCGCCATGGTGCCACCCAGGCCCATCCCCGTCTGCCTGCGGTGGGACGGACAGACGGACACAGGAGTGGATGATGGATGGATGGGGGATGGATGGATGGATGGATGGATGGATGGATGGATGGATGATGGATGGATGGATGGATGGATGGATGGATGGATGGATGATGGATGGATGGATGATGGGATGGTATGGATGGTGATATGGATGGATGGATGGTGATGGATGGGTGGATGATGGATGGATGAGGTTATGGATGGATGGTATATGGGGATGATGGATGATGGATGGATGGGAGGGTGGATGGATGGGTGTGATGATGATGGATGGGATGTGATGGGATGGATGGATGGATGGAGTGGATGATGATGAGGAATGTGATGGATGGATGGATGAGATGGATGATGGAGATGGTGGATGTGGATGATGGATGATGATGGATGGATGGATGGATGAGGATGATGATGTGAGATGGATGATGATGGATGGATGATGTGGAATGATGGATGGATGGATGGATGGATGAGATGGATGATGGATGGATGGATGGATGGATGATGGATGGATGGATGGATGGATGGATGATGATGGATGGATATGGATGATGGATGGATGATGGATGGATGTGGATGATGGATGGGATGGATGATGGATGGATGATGGATGTGGATGGATGGATGATGGTATGGATGGATGGATGGATGGATGATGGATGGATGGATGGATGGATGATGGATGATGGATGGATGATGGATGGATGGATGGATGATGGATGGATGGATGGATGGATGGATGGATGGATGGATGATGGATGGATGATGGATGGATGATGGATGGATGGATGGATGGATGATGGATGGATGGATGGATGGATGGATGGATGGATGATGGATGGATGGATGATGGATGGATGATGGATGGATGGATGATGGATGGATGATGGATGGATGATGGATGGATGGTGACTGGCTGGCTGGCTGGCTGGGGGCGGGGCTGGGGTGACCCCACCCACCTGATGACGGTGGGGAAGAGCTCCCCGCTGAAGATGTAGGCGCAGTTGAAGGAGGCGGCCAGGGCGCCCTTGCCCACCACGGCGAAGGCCATGCGCAGCGTGGGCAGCTCTGGGGACACATCAGCCACGGCTCCTCAGTGTCCACCCGCCGGTCATCCTTCACCCTATGGTCACCCTGCACCCCCCGATGACCATTCACCCCTCCAATGGCCATTCTTCAATGACCCTGCATCCCACTGAGGCTCCTTCATCCTTTGTCCATTCCTCCTCCAATCCCATTCTTCATCCATCCCATTTCTCCACGATTGTCCTTCATCCTCATCCTCCGTCTCCATCTCCATCCATTCTCATTCCATATTCTTCTCCATCCCATTGTTCTCCAACCCATTGTTCTTCATCCCTCCATCCTCCGTTCCTCCATCCCATTCTCAATTCCATTGTCTTCCAACCCATTGGTCTCCATCCCATTGTCCTCCATCCCTCCATCTCATTGCCATCCCTCCTCTATCCCATTGTCCTCTATCCCATTGTCCTCCTTCTCATTGTCCTCCATCCCTCCACCCCAATTCTCTTCCATCCCATTCTCCTCCATCCCATTGTCCTCCATCCCATTGTCCTCCATCCCATTGTCCTCCATCCCTCCATCTCATTGTCATCCCTCCTCTATCCCATTGTTCTCCATCCCATTGTCCTCCATCCCATTCTCCTCCGCCCCTTTCTCCTCCACCCCATTGTTCTCCACCGCCCTGTCCCTCCCCGTCCCTCTGTCCGTCCCTCCGGCCGCTCCCACCGCCGGGCACGAAGATGTTGGCCAGGATGCAGAGCCCGGCCAGCGCCAGGGAGCCGCCCTGGGCCGGGCGCCGGCCCAGGCAGGAGATGACCAGCACGGACAGGAGCTTGGCCGGGATGTCCACGGCGCCGAACACCAGCTGGCTCAGGTACACGTTGAAGCCAAAGCCCTGCAGGTCCATGGCCAGCCCGTAGTAGGCGAAGCTGGTGGAGAACCTGCACCAAAATCCAGAAATTCAGCACCAAAACCACCCAAAACGGAGGTTGGGACTCCAAAAGATGGAGGTTGTCCCAAAAGATGGAGGTGTTCCAAAAAATGGAAGTTGTCTCAAAACATGGATGTTTGCCCTAAAGATGGAGGTTGTCCCAAAAAATGGAGGTTGTTCCAAAATAGGAATTGTCCCAAAAAAAAGGAGGTTGGGACTCCAAAAGATGGAGGTTGTCCCAAAAAATGGAGGTTGTTCCAAAAAATGGAAGTTGTCTCAAAAAATGGAAGTTGTCTCAAAAAAATGGAAGTTGTCTCAAAAAATGGAGGTTGTCCCAAAAGTTGGAGATTGTCTCAAAATGGGAGGTTGGGACTGCAAAAGATGGAGGTTGTCCCAAAAATTGGAGGCTGTCCCAAAAGATGGAGGTTATACCCAAAAAATGGAGGTTGTCCCAAAAATTGGAGATTGTCCCAAAAGATGGAGGTTTACCCCAAAGTGGGGCTTGGTCCCAAGAGATGATTTTTTTGCCCCAAACGTTTGACCCAAAAAGTGAGAATTTTTTCCCAAAAATATCAGGAGATTTGCCCCAAAAGGTGTTTTCCTCCCAAAAAACGAGTTGTGTCCCCCAAAGGTGTTTCTTGCCCAAAAGGTGAGGTTGTTTTGGGATTTTTTTACCCAAAGGTGTTTTTTCCCAAAAAATGTTTTTTCCCAACAAGTCAGGGAATTTCCCCCCAAAAATTGAGATTTGCCCAAAAAGATGGGAGAACGTCCTCTCAAAATCTGTTTCTTTGCATCCAAAACCAGGGCTTTTTGCCCAAAAATTGATTAGTTATTTCCCTAAAATGTAGGTTTTTTCCCAAAATTGATTTTTTTCCCCAAATAGTGGTTTTATACCCCAAAAATAAAGGTGTTTTTTTCTGGGGCTCACCAGACGAAGGAGACCCCGCACGACACCGTCCTCATGCCGGGGCTCCGGACCAGCGCGGCCACGGCCCCGCCCGGTAACGGCGGCTCCCGGCGCACCAGAGCCCGCAGGGCCTGCGGGGAGGGAACCTGGGATCTGCCCCGCCCCGGGATCTGCCCCGGGATCTGCCCCAAGATCCACAGGGATCTGCCCTGGGATCCACAGGGATCTGCCCTGGGATCCGCAGGGATCTGCCCTGGGATCTGCCCCGGGATCTGTGGGATCTGCCCCGGGATCCACAGGGATCTGCCCCGGGATCTGCCCCGGGATCCGCAGGGATCTGCCCCGGGATCTGCCCCGGGATCTGCCCCGGGATCTGCCCCGGGATCCACAGGGATCTGCCCCGGGATCCACAGGGATCAACAGGGATCTGCCCCGGGATCTGCCCCAAGATCCACAGGATTTGCCCCGAGATTTGCCCTGGGATCTGCCCCAGGATCTGCCCCAAGATTTGCCCCAGGATCTGCCCCAGGATCAGCGGGATCCACCCCAGGATCTGCCCCGGGATCTGCCCCAGGGAGGGCTCCAGGGGGCTGGGGAGGGGGATCCGGGGGTCTGGGGGAATCTGGGTGATCTGGAGGGTCCTGGGGTGGGATTGGAGGGACAAAGGAGGGATCTGAGGGGTCTGGGGGGAGATCCGAGGGGTCTAAGGGGGATCCGGGTGATCTGGAGGGGTCTGGGATGGGATTGGAGGGATTTGGGGGCGATCTGAGGGGTCTAAGGGCGATCCAGGTGATCTGGGGGGGGTCCGAGGAGTTTGGGGGGATCCGAGGGGTCTGGGGGGGATCCGAGGAGTTTGGGGGGGGTCCGAGGAGTTTGGGGGGGATCCGAGGGGTTTGGGGGGCATTGGGGTCGAGGAGCGAGGGAATGGGGGGATCGATGGGAGATCGGGGAGGATTTGGGGACCCCCCAGGATCCGGCTGGGTCAGGGATGGAGGGGGCGGTACCATCGAACTGGGGGGGGGGGTTTAGGGTCAGACCAAGGGGATTTGGGGGCTCAGAGGGGTCTGGGGGGACCCCCCGCCCCCTCCCCACCTCCTCGCTGAGCTTGTCCCCCTCCTCCTTGCGGCCGTTCACCCTGGCGACCTTGCGGAGCCCCCGCAGGGCCAGGTCGGGCCGGCCCGAGGTCACCTGCCAGCGCGCCGACTCCACGTACAGCCTGGGGGGACAGCGACACCGGGGGTCCTGAACCCCCCGACCCCCAAAGGACCCCAAACTGGGGGGGACAGCGACACCGGGGGTCCTGAACCCCCCGACCCCCAAAGGATCCCAAACTGGGGGGGACAGCGACACCGGGGGTCCTGAACCCCCCCGACCCCCCAGCGCCTCCAAAGGACCCCAAACTGGGGGGGACAGCGACACCGGGGGTCCTGAACCCCAAAGATCCCAGACTGGGAGGGCGAATCTGGGGGTCCCTGAACCCCAAAAAGGACTCCGGGGATGGACACTGGGGATGGACATTGGAAATGGACACCAGGAATGGACAATGGGGACACAGGGAGTGGACACCAGGGTTGGACATTGGTGATGGACACCAGGGATGATCACTGGGAATGGACACCAGGGATGGACACCGGGGATGGACACCAGGGATGGACACCAGGGATGGACACCAGGGATGGACACCGGGGATGGACACCAGGGATGGACACCGGGGATGGACACCAGGGATGGACACCAGGGATGGACACCGGGGATGGACACCAGGGATGGACACCAGGGATGGACACCGGGGATGGACACCAGGGATGGACACCGGGGATGGACACCAGGGATGGACACTGGGGATGGACACTGGGGATGGACACCGGGGATGGACACTGGGGATGGACACCAGGGATGGACACCGGGGATGGACACCAGGGATGGACACCAGGGATGGACACCAGGGATGGACACCAGGGGGTCCCGTACCAGGAGTAGAAGAAGAAGACGAAGAAGGGCAGGGACACGGCGAGCTGGAGCTGCCGCCAGCGCGGGAGCCCGAAGGCCGCGGCCGCCAGCACGAACTGGCCCAGGGTGTAGCAGTAGCCATTGATGGTGCCCACCACGGCCCGCGCCTCCGTCGGGATCCACTCCATGCCTGGGCACGGCCGCGGGGTCAGGGGCTGGCCCGGGGGGGGCTGGGTGGGCTTGGGGGGTGGGTTCCTCATGGGTCAGTGGGGTGGGGTTGGGTGAATGGGGTTGGATCAATGGAGTTGGGGTTGGGTTAATGGGGTTGGGTCAATGGAGTTGGATCAATGGGGTTGGGGGTGGGTCAATGAGATTGGGTCAAAAGAGTTGAGTTTGGTCAATGGGGGTTGTGTTGGGTCAGTGGAGGATGGGTCAATGGGGTTGAGTCAATGGCATGGGGTCAATGAGATGGGGTTGGGTCAATGGGGGTTGGGTCAATGGGGGTTGGATCTGTGAGGGTGGGGTTGGGTCAATCGGGTTGGGTTGGGTCAATGGAGTTGGGTCAATCGGGTTGAAGTTGGGTCAATGAGTTGGGGTTGGGACCCTCCCATGGGTCATTGGGTTTTGGGTTGGATATGTGGGTCCCTCCCTGGGTTTTGGGGTCCCTCCCTGGGTTTTGGGGTCCATCTCTGGATTAGGGGTCCATCTCTCCCTGGGTTAGGAGATTCCTCCTCAGGATGAGGGGTCCCTCCCTGGGTTTTGGGGTCCCTCCCTGGGTTTTGGGGTCCCTCCCCTCCCTGGGGGTCCCCGGCGGGGTCTCACAGAGGGACGCGGAGTTGAGGGACACGCCGGCCATGGCCAGCCCGGTGAGGAAGCGGCACACGCAGTACACCAGCAGCGACGGCGCCGCCGCCGTGCCCACCCCGGTGGCGCCCAGCTGCAGGTAACACCAGGTGAGCAGCGCCCGGCGCCCGAACCTGCGGGGACACGGCGGCGCTGGGGAGCACTGGGAGCACTGGGAGCACTGGGAGCACTGACTGGGAGCACTGGGAGCACTGGGGTGGGGGACATGGGGAACTGGAGATGCTGGGATGTGACAATGTTGGGTTTTGGAGATGCTGGGTTAGGGACGTGGGCACTGGGGATGGGCACACTGGGAGCACTGGGAGCACTCACTGGGAGCACTGGGGTGACGAATACGGGCACTGGGAGCACTGGGAGCACTGGGGTGGGGGACATGGGGAACTGGAGATGCTGGGATGTGACAATGTTTGGTTCTGGAGATGCTGGGTTGGGGACGTGGGCACTGGGGTGGGCACACAAGGCACTGGGAGCACTGGGAGCACTGGGAGCTCTGGGGTGACGAATACGGGCACTGGGAGCACTGGGAGCACTGGGGTGGGGGACATGGGGAACTGGAGATGCTGGGATGTGACAATGTTGGGTTCTGGAGATGCTGGGTTGGGGACGTGGGCACTGGGAAAGAGGACAAACTGTGCTGGGGTCACTGGGATGGGCACACGAGGCACTGGGATGGGCACACGAGGCACTGGGAGCACTGGGATGAAGAGCACGGGCACTGGGAGCACTGGGAGTGACGTGGGGACAGAGGAGAACCATGGGGACACCAGGACAACGGGGCCCAGAGGGAGCAGAGAACACAACACCCCTCTCCCCCTCCCAGTTCCCTCCCAGTCCCTCCCAGTCCCTCCCAGTCCCTCCCAGTCCCTCCCAGTTCCCTCCCAGTCCCTCCCAGTCCCTCCCAGTCCCTCCCGGTGCTTCCCAGTCCCTCCCAGTTCCCTCCCTGTCCCCCCCATTCCTCCCAGTTCCCTCCCAGTCCCTCCCAGTTCCCTCCCAGTCCCCCCCATTCCTCCCAGTCCCTCCCAGTCCCTCCCAGTCCCTCCCAGTTCCCTCCCAGTCCCTCCCAGTCCCTCCCAGTCCCTCCCAGTCCCTCCCAGTCCCTCCCAGTCCCTCCCAGTCCCTCCCAGTCCCGCACTTGTCCGAGAGGATCCCGAAGAGGCTGGAGCCCAGCAGGATCCCGGCCATGTAGATGGACTGGGCCACCTGCCGCAGCTTCTTGGAGTCACACACCAGGTCCCACTGCCACCGGGAGGGGACACGGGGTCACCATGGAGGTCACCACGGGGGTCATCATGGGGGTCACCATGGGGGTCACCATGGAGGACACCATGGGGACACCACAGGGTCAACATGGAGGTCATCATGGGGATCACTACGGTGGTCACCATGGGGGTCACCACCAGCGTCACCATGGGGGTCACCATGGGCATCATCATTGGGTCACCATGGGGTCACCATGGGGAAACCATGGAGGCCACCACGGGGGTCATCATGGGGGTCACCATGGGGACACCACAGGGACACCATGGGGTCAACATGGGAGTCACCATGGGGATCGCCACGGGAACACCATGGGGACACCATAGAGGTCACCACAGCGGTCACCATGGGTGTCATCATGGGGACACCACAGGGTCACCATGGGAACACCATGGGGACATCACAGGGGTCACCATAGGGACACCATAGGGTCACCACAGGGTTACCACAGGGGTCACCATGGGGGTCACCATGCTCACCACAGGGTCACCATGGGGGTCACCACCAGGGTCACCACAGGGGCACCACGGGTACACCACCATCCCCCCACCCTGAGGAACCCCGTGGTGTCCCCTCCCTGACCTCGGTGACGATGGTGTCGCTGAAGATGCCATCCAGGTACGTCCATCCGTCGTGGCACGGCTCGGTGGCCGCCTCGGTGCCGTTGGCCGAGCCGTTGACGTCCAGCAGGTGCCACTGGGGCTCCACGTAGCGGCGGCAGCTCTGCGGCCGGCGCTGGCCGTCCCAGGGGATGGACACCACCAGGGGCACCTCGGTGGCGTTGGCCGCGGGCCGCGGCCGGCAGTGGTGCTCGGGGATGCCGGCCGTGAAGTTCTGCAGGAGGTTGTGGCTGGCCAGCATGAGCAGGGGCACGGCCAGAGCGGCCACGTAGGTCACCTGGAAGCGGCCCATGCCACCCAGGCGGGACAGCAGCTCCACGAAGGACATGGCCGGAGAGGGACGGAGATGGACAGGGCACTGGTCAGCTGTGGGTGGGGAGAGGAGGAAATGAGGAGGGATGGAGAGAGGAGTGGTCAGGGAATGGTCAAAGGGTGGTCAGGGAAAGGTCCAAAGGGTGGTCAGTGGATGGACAAAGGATGGTCAAGGAGTGTCCAAAAGGTGGTCAGAGAATGGCCAAAAGGGTGGTCAAGGGATGGCCAAAGGGTGGTCAAGGAGTGGCCAAAGGGTGGTCAGTGGATGGACAGACCCAGGGATGGACCAAGGGAGGGTCAGGAGAGGTCAGGGGTGGTTTGGGTGGTCAGTGGAGGGGTGACCAAAGGGTGACCAAGGAGTGACCAAGGAGTGACCCAGGGGTGACCAAGGGGGGAAGGGAGGAGGACGAGGGTTGGCCCCAGGGGTAGAGGAAGGGCCAAGAACAGCACAAGGACCTTCTATTGATAGTTCAATCAATCAATCAATCAATCAATCAATCAATCAATTTATTGGTCTATCAGATGGATCAACTGATAGATTAATACATTAATATGTTAGATTAATAGGTTAATAGATTGATCCATCCCTTGATCAGTGGATTTATCAATCAGTCTGATTTGTCAATCTGCTGAGCAGTCTATCAATCTGCATTGATCTATTGATAGATCAATCTATCAATCTGTCTCTCTGACCTATCAATAGATTGATTTATTATCTATTCATCAATCCACCTATCACCATCACTCTCGCTTTATCAATCAATTAATCAATCACTGATCATTTCTTGCTCTCAGCTCCCCCCATCCCTTCCTAATTTATCAATCAATCAATCAATCAATGAATCAATCCTCTCTCCCCTCTCCCACCAATCCCTCACGATCAATCGATCCCCACCTGCTCTGCTCTTCCTCCTCCTCCTCCTCCTCCTCCCTCGGCCAGTCCAGCTCCGGACTCTCAGGAATGTCCAAGCTCTCCGGCCGTCCCTCTGTCCCTCCGGCCGTCCGGCCGTCCCTCTGTCCGTCCCTCTGTCCCTCTGTCTGTCCAGCCGTCCCTCTGTCCCTCCGGCCGTCCCTCCGTCCCTCTGTCTGTCCGGCCGTCCCTCTGTCCCTCCGGCCGTCCGGCCGTCCCTCTGTCCCTCTGTCCCTCCGGCCGTCCCTCTGTCCGTCCCTCTGTCCGTCCGGCCGTCCGGCCGTCCCTCCGGCCACCCCTCCCTCGGCCCCGCCCCCCCCGGCCCCTCCTTCACCCCCCCGGTCAATCGATCAATCCATGGATCAATGGATTTCTCTGCTCTCTCTGCCCGTTTATTGATCCTTAGCCGATCAACAAATCCATTTTCTGCTGATAATCAATTATTGATTGATCTATTGGTTCCCCTGCCGATCAATCCAGAGAGTTCTTTCCCTGTTGATAAATTATTGATCATTAGACTCCCCTTATCTGTAATAGGTTGATCATAATTAGTCCATGAACTCTTTATGTATTAGAATATCGATCCAAATGTTTCTGTTATTGATCTATTGACCTATTGATTGATCTATTGATGGCTTAATCAATCAATCTATTAATCTAGAGGGATCTCTATTGATCCATCTGTTAGTCTGTGTATCTCTAGCACCAATAAATTGATCTCTAATCTGTTAATTGATCATATAATTGGTCTCTATTTTTCTATTGATGAATCGATTGAACCATAACTGACCAATCAGAATAAAGATCTCCTTCTCCATCAATCCTTCTGATTGATCCTAACTGATCATCCTAATGACCCAGCTATTGATTTATAATCTATTATCAATGTATCAATCCTATCCTCTCCACTGATCAGCCCCTTGGCCTGTAATCTTCCTATTGATTGATTTATTGACCTTTAATTGCTCTTTTGATTGATTTGCTGACCTTTAATTGCTCTATTGGTTGATTTATTTATTTCGATCTCTCTGTTGATTTACCTCCTGACCCATAATCTCTCTATTGATCAGCGCTTCCCTCCATTGGTCGATTATTGATCTCTGATCTCTCTCCTGACCTCGCTGGGCTCTCTGTGACCCATCGATCTCTCTGCAATCTCTCTATTGATCAGCCCTTCTCTCCATCGATCGATTATTGATCTTTGACCTTGCTGGGCTCTCTGTGACCCATCGATCTCTGTATAATCTCTCTATTGATCAACCCCCTGACCCATAATCTCTCTATTGATAAGCCCTTCTCTCCACCGATCCATCTATTGATCTTTGACCTCGCCGGGCTCTCCGTGACCCATCGATCTCCGTATTGATCACTGATCACTCACCTGTGGGCACTCCCGCTCACTCCCGGCCTCTCCCAGCTCCAGATCCCGGTCCCGGAGCCCTCCCGGCCGTCACCACCCCATGGCCCTGCCCTGCCCCCGGCCTGGCCCGGCTCCTATTTAACCGGTCCCGGTTAACGTTTGACTCCGGACCCGCCATGGATCGCTGGAGACGCTCCCGGGCCGGAAATGCCGGTGCCGACCACGCCGGGCCCACCGGGGACACGCGGGCGCTGCCCCTTCATCCCACCCAGCCCATCCTCATCCTCGCCCCGGGAGCCCCCCGGCTGTGGCAGACGGGGACCCCCGGCCCCCTCGGGGCCCCTCCAGGGTGGATCATTGATGAGGAGAAGTCCCGGGGGCTCTGACCCGCGGCCTGGGAGCCCCTTGGACCCCGGGCAGGAGGGCGGCGGGGCAGCGGAGCGTGGGGGGACGGGGGGAGCCGGACACCGGGCCTGGCGCCAGCCAGGTGTGAGGACACGTGGATTCCCGGGATGGCTGCGGGCTTCGGGGACATCTGGGACATCTGGGACATCTGGGACAGTGACATCCCTGAGCCCTCAGAATGTCGGGATCCTCGGGATCTCTGGGTTCTGGGGACTTCTGGGACATCTGGGACATCTGGGACAGTGACATCCCTGAGCCCTCAGAATGTCGGGATCCTCAGGATCTCTGGGTTCTGGGAACTTCTGGGACATCCCCGTGCCCTCAGAACGTCAGGATCTCTGGGGACTTCTAGGACATCCCCGTGCCCTCAGAACGTCAGGATCTCTGGGGACTTCTAGGACATTTTTGTGCCCTCGGAATGTCGGGATCCTCGGGATCTCTGCGTCCTGGGGACTTCTGGAACATCCCCATGGTCTCTGAATGTTGGGATCCTTGAGATCTCTGGGTTCTGGGGACTTCTGGGACCTCCCTGAGCCCTCAGAACGTCGGGATCTCTGGGGAATTCTGGGACATTTTTGTGCCCTCAGAATGTGGGGATCCTTGGGATGCTGGGCTGGTCTGGATCCCTGGGATCCCGGATCCCTGGACGTGCAGGGTTCTGAGTCCTTGGTGCTTGGGATCTCCGGGATCCTTGGGATCCCCGAGTCCTGGAGATCCCCGAGCTCCTGGGATGTCTGAGCACCTGGGAGCCTGGATCCAAACACCTGCATCCTTGGGGTCTGGGTCTTGGGGGTGTCCAGGAACAGGGTCTGTGGGAACTTGGGATCCCCAGGCACCCGGACATGGGGATTCTTGGGGTCCTCAATCCCTGGGATCCCCAATCCTCGTGATCCCCAATCCCCGGGGTCTCCAATCTTCTGGATTCTCAGTTCCTGGGATCTCTGATCTTCCAATCCATCCCCGTGATCCCCAATCCATCCCCATGATCCCCAATCCCTGTGATCCCCAATCCATCCCCGTGATCCCCAATCCATCCCCGTGATCCCCAATCCATCCCCGTGATCCCCAATCCATCCCCGTGATCCCCAATCCCCGTGATCCCCAATCCATCCCCGTGATCCCCAATCCATCCCCGTGACCCCCCCAGCTCCTTCCCGCCCTCTCCCCCGGCCTCGTCCATCCCCGGCAGCTCCGGCCGAGGGGGAGGGGCCGGGGGGGGGGTCCCGCGGTGCCGGGGGGGTGGGGGAGGGGCCTGGGGGGAGGGGCCGGGGGGTTCCCGCGGTGCCGATCCGCGATTTCCCGCTGTTTCCCGCTGTTTCCCGCTGTTTCCCGCTGTTTCCCGCTGTTCCCGTGTTTTCCTTCGGGGCGGGCCCGGCCCGGCTGCGCGGGACCCCCCGCGGCCGTGGGAAAACAACCCCACCCCCACCCCCACATTTCACTCGAGCTTTGCTTTTATCGGTTTTTATTCCAGCACGGCCCAACCGTCCTCGATGCGGGGATTTGGGGACCCCCAGCGCCCCCCACAATCCACAGGGAGGGGGCGGCCGGGTGCTTGTGGTCACTGCTGTCCCTCTGCTCTTCAGGGGGGGTTTGAAGCCCCTCCGACCCCAAACCTGCTCGTTTATCCATCAGGAGCAGGGCGGGATGAGGGTTTTGGGGTGGGGGGGCACTAACGGGGCCCTGTGGAGTTGCTGGGGGGGGTGGGGTGGAGAGGGACCTGGAGATGTCGGGATTCGTCCTTGTGGGATCGCGACCTGGTGGGGAGGGAGATGAAGGGTGGGTTGGAGAGAACAGGGGGATTTTGTGGTGGTGGGATGGACATCCATCCATCCATCCATCCATCCTTTCTTCTTTCTGTCCATCCATCATCCATCCATCATCCATCCATCCATCCATCCTTTCTTCTTTCTGTCCATCCATCATCCATCCATCCATGCATTCATTCATCCATCCATCCATCCATCCATCATCCATCCATCCATCCATCATCCATCCATCCATCATCCATCATGCATTCATCATCCATCCATCCATCCTTTCTTCTTTCTGTCATCCATCATCCATCATCCATCCATCATCCATCCATCATCCATCCATCCATCCATCCATCCATCCATCCATCCATCCATCCATCCTTTCTTCTTTCTGTCCATCCATCATCCATCCATCATCCATCCATCCATCCATCCATCCATCCATCCATCCATCCATCCTTTCTTCTTTCTGTCCATCCATCCATCCATCCTTTCTTCTTTCTGTCCATCCATCATCCATCCATCATCCATCCATCCATCCATCATCCATCATCCATCATCCATCCATCCATCCATCCATCCATCATCCATCCATCCATCATCCATCATCCATCATCCATCCATCCATCCATCCATCCATCATCCATCCATCCATCATCCATCCATCCATCCATCATCCATCCATCATCCATCCATCCATCCATCCATCCATCCATCCATCCATCATCATCCATCCATCCATCCATCCATCCATCCATCCATCCATCATCCATCCATCCATCCATCATCCATCCATCCATCCCCAGGTTCAACCACCTTCTCTACCTCTGTCCCTCCCCACCCTCCATCCCATCCCATCCCATCCCATCCCATCCCATCCCATCCCATCCCATCCCATCCCATCCCATCCCATCCCATCCCATCCCATCCCATCCCATCCCACCACCCATCCATCCCTGTTCCTCTCCATCCCCACCTTCCCTCCACCTCCTCCACGGTCTCGGGCAAGGCCACGTTCCGCGTCTCGGGCAGGAAGGCGGCCACCAGCCCCGAGACCACGGGCGCGGCGCCGTAGATGATGAAGGGCAGCGCCGGGAACAGCTCGCCCACAATCTTCACCAGGGGCGCCATGATGCTGCCCAGCCGCGACATGGTGTTGGCCATGCCCATGCCCGTCTGCCTGTGGGACACGCAGAGCTCCTGAGGCCACCTGAGGCCACCTGAGGCCACCTGAGGGACCACCTGAGGGACAACCTGAGGGACAACCTGAGGGACCACCTGAGGGACCACCTGAGGGACCACCTGAGGGACCACCTGAGGGACCACCTGAGGAACCACCTGAGGGACCACCTGAGGGACCACCTGAGGGACCACCTGAGGAACCACCCGGCCACGTCCCCTCCTTACCGGATCACGGTGGGGTAGAGCTCGCCCGTGTAGAGGAAGACGCAGTTGAAGGACGCGGCCAAACAACCTTTGCCAAAGACGGCCAGGGCTGTCCGGAGTGTCCGGAGGTCTGCGGGGACAGAGGGACACCCGGGAGTCACCTCAGTGTCCCCACTTGGCAAGAGAAGACCCCAAACACCAGGATTTGGGGTAAATCCCCCATAAAAAGCTGAATTCCCCAACCTGGGAGGTTCCATCAATGGGTTGAGGTTGTCTGGGCCCTCAAGGGAGGTTGGAGATGAGGGGACACCACTGCCACCACCCCTGGCCTCACCTCATGGCACCAAGGTTGGGAGGTTGGAGATGAGGGGACACCACTGCCACCACCCCAGGCCTCACCTCGTGGCACCAAGGTTGGAGATGAGGGGACACCACTGCCACCACCCCAGGTCTCACCTCGTGGCACCAAGATGTTGGCCAGGATGGCCAAGCCGGCCAGGATGAGCGCGGCGGCCTGGGTGAAGCGGCGTCCCACGTAGGTGATGGTGAGGATGGACACCAGCTTGGCCGGGATGTCCACGGCGCCGAAGATCAGCTGGATCACGTAGATGTTGAACTCAAAGTTCTCCAGGTCCATGGCCAGCCCGTAGTAGGCGAAGCTGGTGGAGAACCTGGGCCATGAGGAGGAGAGGAGGTGAGAATGTCACCCGTGGGGAGGTGTGGGGTGGCACGGGGAGGTCAAGGACGTGGAGGGGGATGGACAACCACCCACTGGTGTCCTCCACCGCCGGCCGTACCACACGAAGCAGAGGCAGAAGGAGATGCGGCGCAGGACCGGCGTCCGGACCAGGTCAGCCACGGTGTGGCGGGTCTTGGACGACGTCATCTCCTTCTCCATGTGGGACCTCAGGGTCTGGGGGGACAGGGGGGGTTTGGGATGGGGGTGGGACACTGGGGACCCTCTCGTAGCTGGGCAGGTCTGGGCAGGATGGGTGGGAAAGGGAAGGAGGTCATGGGTGGGTGGTGGGATGGAGGTGGTTCATGGATGGGTGAAGGGATGGGTGGAGATGGAGGAGATGGAGATGATGGAGGTCACCGAGATGACGAAGATGAGTGGACGGATGGGATGAACAAAGGATGATGGATACAGTGACCATGGATGGACAGCGTGGAGGTGGGATGGAGGTGGTGGGATGGAGGTGGTGGATTCATGGATGGGTGAAGGGACAGATGGGATGGGCAGAGATGGAGGAGATGGAGATGATGGATGTCATTGAGATGATGAAGATGAGTGCATGGATGGACAGGGTGAGTGATGGACACAGTGACCATGGATGGACAGCTGTCCATGGGGTGGACATTCAAGGGACCCCAATAAAAGACCCCAGGGACACCCTGGGGGACCCAATGGAGCTTTTTACTTCTATGTCGAGCTTGTCCCCTTCCTCCTTCTTCCCGTTGATCCTGGCCACCTTCTGGAGCTCCCGCAGGGCCTGGTGGGACCTCCCCACCATGACGAGCCACCGCGCCGACTCCGTCAGCCACCTGCGTGGGAGGGGACGGGACAGGAGCCCAAGTATGGTCACTGTCCCACCTCAACCCCACCAGCAACGTCCTCCCGTCCCTCTGGTCATCACACTGTGTCCCCACTGTCCACCCAGCTGTTGCTGGATGTTCTCTTCATCCTTTCCTTCTGCCCACCTGTCCGTGCACACCTCACTGCTCCGTCCATGCCACCAACACATAAGTCCAGCTGTCCATCCCTCCATCCATCTCACCATCCCTACCTCCTCATGTCCATCTATGTTTCCCATCTGTCTGTCCATCCATCCATCCGCCCATCCATCCATCTGTCCATCCATCCATCATCCATCCATCCATCCATCCATCCATCCATCCATCCATCCATCCATCCATCCATCATCCATCCATCCATCCATCCATCCATCCATCCATCCATCCATCCATCATCCATCCATCATCCATCCATCATCCATCCATCCATCCATCCATCCATCATCCATCATCCATCCATTCATCCATCCATCCATCCATCCATCATCCATCCATCCATCCATCCATCCATCCATCCATCATCCATCATCCATCCATTCATCCATCCATCCATCCATCCATCCATCCATCATCCATCCATCCATCCATCCATCATCCATCATCCATCATCCATCATCCATCCATCCATCCATCCATCCATCATCCATCCCTCCATCCCTCCCTCCTCCTCCTCACCAGGAGTAGAGGAAGAAGCCGAAGAAGGGCAGGGACACCACGAGCTGCAGCTGGCGCCAGTCGGGGACGGCGAAGGCGAAGCCGGCCAGCAGGAACTGCCCGACCGTGTAGCAGTAGCCCATGAAGGTGCCCACCAGCGCCCGCATGTGGGTCGGCATCCACTCCAGAGCTGTGGGACACGGCACGTGGGGACCTCCTGGGAGATCCCACCGGCACCCCAGGGGACATGGAGACCACCAGGATGGTGCCCAGGGGGTATGGAGATCACTGGGATGGTGTCCAGGGGATGGAGGGACCACCAGGATGGTGCCCAGGAGACATGGGGACCACTAGGACGGTGCCTAGGAGACAGGGAGACCACCAGGATGGTGGCCAGGGGACATGGGGACCACCAGGATGATGTCTGGAGGACATGGAGACCATCGAGATGGTTCCCACATGTTCAGGGGGACACGGCCACCACTAGGATGGTGCCTGAAGGACACGGCCACCATCAAGATGGTTCCACAGGCTCAGGGGGGACACGGACACCACCAGGATGGCTCCCACAGGCTCAGGGGCACCCGGAGCCCACCCAGGGGGGCGCCCAGGGGTGACGTACACAGGGAGACGCTGTTGAGGACGATGCCCGAGAAGGCCATGCCCGTCAGGAAGCGGAACAGGCAGTACACGCTGAAGGTGGGCGCGAAGGACGAGCAGGTGCCCATGGCGGCCATCTGCAGGTAGCACCAGGTGAGCACCGAGCGGCGGCCGAACCTGGGCGGGGAGGAGGAGGAGGAGGAGGAAGAGCAGGGGGTGAGGATGAAGAAATGGGGGCGGAGGAGGAGGAGGAGGAAGAGAAGGGGAGGAGAAAATGGAGAGGAGGAGGAAGAGACAAGAAGGATGAAGGGGACAGGGGAAGGAAGAGAGGATGAAGAAGAAGAGGGTGAGGAGGAGGAAGAGAGGTGAGGAAGGTGAGGAGGAGGAGCAGGGGATGAGCATGAAGAAAGGGGGGTGGAGGAGAAGGAAGGTGAGGAAGAGAAGGTGAGGAGGAGGAAGAGACAAGAAGGATGAAGAAGGGGACAGGGGAAGGAAGAGAGGGTGAAGAAGAAGAGGGTGAGGAGGAGGAAGAGAGGTGAGCAAGGTGAGGAAGAGGGGGGTGAGGAGAAAATGGAGAGGAGGAGGAGACAAGAAGGATGAAGAAGGTGGCAGGGGAAGGCAGAGGGGGTGAAGAGGAGGAAAAGGGGATGAGGAAGAGGATGTGGAAGGTGAGGAAGAGAGAGGGATGAGGAGAAAAAGGGGATGAGGAAGAAAAAGAGGGTGAGGAAGAGGAGGAGGGAATGAAGATGAGGCAGAGAAGGTGAGAGCACCCCCCTGGTGCCCCCCCACCTGCCAGGGCCCCCCTCACCTGTCCGAGAGCCCCCCGAAGACGCCGCCCACCAGGACCCCGGCCATGTAGAGCGACTGCGCCAGCTGCTTGAGCCCCCGCGAGCTGCACACCAGGTCCCACTGCCGAGGGACACCGGGGGGGACAGAGGTCAGGGTCCCCTCTGTGCCCCCAGACCCCAAAACCACCCGTGGTGGCCATGGGTGGTCATGGAGGTCCATGAATGGCCACCCATGGAGGTCAAAGAATGGCCAATGGAAAGGTGGCAATGAAACCTTGGCCACCCTTGTCATCATGTCATGGTTGGAAGGTCCATCCCAGATCCTGTGACCCCCTTGTGACCTCCTTGTGACCTCCTTGTGGGTGGCCACCACCTCCCCATCCCTCCCTTCCCCTCCTGGGCCTTCCTGGTGTTGACATCTCCACCAAAGGTTGAGCAGGGAAGATGCTCCAGTTGGGAATGGTCAATGTCATGTTGGCAGCAGACCCTTCACTGGTACCTCCAGGTGGGACCCACCCATGCATGGAATTGAGTGAAAAGCCCACCAGACGCCCCCCAAACCCCTCAAAGCCCACCAGACACCCCCCAAACCCCTCACCACCGTCCCACCTCGGTGATGATGGTGCTGGTGAAGACGCTGCGGTCGTAGCTCCAACCATCCCCGCACGGCTCCGTCTCCGGCCAGGAGCTGTTGGTGGCCTCCGAGCCGTTGGTGTCCAGAAGCCACCACTGGGGTGTCACAAAGCGCCGGCACCGCTCCCCGCGGGGCACCCAGACCCTCAGCAGGGCCTCGGCGTCCAGGCCGCTGGCGTTGGCCCCGGGGCGCGGGCGGCACCAGTGCTCGCTGGTGGCCGCCGTGAAGATCTGGAGAACGTTGTGGCTGGGCATCATCAGCACGGGCAGCGACAGCAGCAGCACCGAGAGCACCTGGAAGCGCCCCATGCCGCCCACGTGCTCCAGGAGGCTGGCGAAGGCCATCTCGCCACCACCGCCGCCACCGGGGCCGGGCAACGCCCCACAGCCATGCAGAGCCCCAAACTTCAGGGGTTTCACCCCAAAAACGCCTCCCCGTGCCGCGCGGTGTCCTCCCTCCGGCAGCACCCTGGGGTGGGCTCCTATATAACCCGAGCCGAGGGTGGGTTGGGTTAATGTTTGACATCTCCGGGGGCTTTTTGGTGGCTTTCCAGCAGGAGAAGGCAAAAGTGCAGCGCAAAGGTGTCCGGGGTAAAAACAAAAGGTGTTTTCGGGACACAAGTCCCACAAAATGGGGCAAAGCTGGAGAGATTTGGGGCAGGAAGACAAAAAATGCTTAATTCCTTTTAATTATTATTTCCAGCGTTGCTTTTTTGAGGGGAAAAGTCAGGTTTTAGAGAGGGGCTGTCCATCAGGTTGGGTGGCACCAGAGTGGGCACCACAAGGAGAGGAGGTCTCCTGGCACGGACCAATGTCCGGCCTCCGGCGGCGCCTTTGGGTTAAATTTTAGCGATTTCAGTGGTCAAAAGGCGACGGAAAGGTGCTGACGGAGGTGGCCCTGCCCGGGTCAGCGCATTCCCCGCCGAGGGTTAATTTTTGATGGGGACTTGATGGGGCCAAGGGACACAGCAGGAATGGGAGCAAGGGCCGGGGTGGCCTCGGGGGACGGAAATCGGGGAAGGGGCATCGGGAGGGGGCGGGGTGGGGCTTGGGTGGGGCTTCTCCAGCTCCTCTGGGATTTGGGGACACCTGAGCCAGGAAAAGAGGTGGTTTGGGGTTATTTGGGATGGTCTTGGTGGAGGTTTGGGGTTACTGAGGATCATCTTCTTGGAGGTTTGGGGTTATTTGGGATGGTCTTGGTGGAGGTGACATCCAGCGTGGTGTCCTTGGTGCCACCTTATCTGAGGTGACTTTGGGGACACGGTTCTTGGGCAGCGTCCTATGGGACGAGGTTATGAGGTGTCATTAAAAATGGGGGTTTAGGTGCCACCTCATTGATGGACAAGGTTGTGGGGGGTCCTCCTGTGGAGATGACCTCCAAAAAAAGGGGTGCTGGGTTGTCCCCTCATTGGAAGTGACCTCAGGGACACAATTCCTGGGCATTGTCCCGTGGGACAGATGTGGGTGTGGGGGTGACCTGGGGGGGCACAGATGAGACCCCGAGACGTGTCCCCACCAGAGCTGCTTTATTCCTGCCCAGATGTCCCCAGCCCAACAGGAGGTCCCAGGACACGACCCAGGTGTCCCCCTCCAGCTGTGGGGACCCCTGGGGTCGCTGGTGGTCGCTGGTGGCCGGGGCTGGGGGCTGTGCCCACCCCCAGGGTCCCTCAGGGCTCCTTCAGGGGGGGCCCGTCCTGGGGCTGGAGCGCGATCTTCTCCTTGGGGTCACCTGCTGGCTTCTGCTTGGTCCTGCAGGGCCGAGGAGGAGGAGGAGGAGGGTCATGATATAGAGAAAGTGGCCCAGGCTGAGCGTTCAGCCAATCACAGAGCTCGTTACTCTGCCATCGACAATTCATTGTCCATCCATCCATCCATCATCCATCCATCATCATCCATCCATCCATCCATCCATCCATCCATCATCCATCATCTCTCATCATCCATCAACATCCATCATCCATCATCCATCCATCATCCATCATCCATCCATCACCATCCATCATCCATCATCATCCATCCATCCATCATCATCCCCATCCCCATCATCCATCCATCCATCTCCCTCCATCATCCTCATCCATCCATCCATCATCCATCCATCCATCATCCATCCATCCATCCATCATCCATCCATCCATCCATCCATCCATCCATCCATCCATCATCCATCCATCATCCATCCATCATCCATCCATCCATCCATCCATCCATCATCCATCCATCCATCATCCATCCATCATCCATCCATCCATCATCCATCCATCATCCATCCATCCATCCATCCATCCATCCATCCATCATCCATCCATCCATCCATCATCCATCCATCATCCATCCATCCATCATCCATCCATCATCCATCCATCCATCCATCCATCATCCATCATCCATCACCTCCATCCATCCATCCATCCATCCATCACCATCCTCATCATCCATCCATCCATCCATCCACCCATCCATCCATCTCCATCATCCATCATCCATCCATCCATCCATCTGTCCATCATCCATCCATCATCATCCATCCATCCATCCACCCATCCATCCATCCATCCATCCATCCATCCATCCATCCATCCATCCATCCATCCATCCATCATCCATCATCCATCCATCCATCCATCCATCCATCCATCCATCATCCATCCATCATCCATCCATCCATCCATCCATCCATCATCCATCCATCATCCATCCATCCATCATCCATCCATCATCCATCCATCCATCCATCATCCATCCATCCCTGTCCCCACCTGTTCTCCACCTCCTCGATGGTGTCGGGCAGGGGCGTGTTGAGGGTCTCGGGCAGGAACGCGGCCGCCACGGCCGCCACCACGGGGGCCACCCCGTAGACGGCGGGCGGGAGGAAGGGGTAGTACTCGTCCATCATCTTCACCAGCGGCGCCACGATGCCGCCCACGCGCGCCATGGTGCTGCCGAAGCCCAGCCCCGTCTGCCTGCGGCGCCGGGAGGGTCACGGGGGGCACGGGGCGCCCGGGGGTGTCCGGGGAGGGGGGACGGGGACGTGTCCCACCCTGGGGACGCGGGGACGCGGCGGTACCTGATGGGCGTGGGGTAGAGCTCGGTGGTGTAGAGGAAGACGCAGTTGAAGGAGGCGGAGAGGCAGCCCTTGCCAATGACGGCCAGCGCCGTGCGCAGCGTCTGCAGCTCTGCGGGGACACACGGGGGGACACCGGGGCTGGGACACGGGTGGGGGGACATGGGGACACCAGGGCTTGGACACGGGGTTGGGACACGGGGTGGGGGGACATGGGGACACCAGGGCTTGGACACAGGGTGGAGGAACATGGGGACACCGGGGCTTGACCACCATGTAGGGACAGCGGGGCTGGGACATGGGGTGGGGGACATGGGGACACCAGGGCTTGACCACCATGTAGGGACACCAGGGCTGTACACACGTTGGAGGACATGGGGACACCAGGGCTCAGACAGAGAGTGGGGGGACACAGGGGACATGGGGACACCGGGGCTGGGACACGGGGTGGGGGGACATGGGGACACCAGGGCTGGGACACGGGCTGGAGGGACATGGGGACACCGGGGCTTGACCACCATGTAGGGACAGCGGGGCTGGGACATGGGGTGGGGGGACATGGGGACACCAGGGCTTGACCACCATGTAGGGACACCAGGGCTGGTACACACGTTGGAGGACATGGGGACACCAGGGCTCAGACAGAGAGTGGGGGGACACCGGGGACATGGGGACACCGGGGCTGGGACACGGGGTGGGGGGACATGGGGACACCAGGGCTTGGACACAGGATGGAGGAACGTGGGGACACCAGGGCTTGGACACGGGCTGGGGGGGACATGGGGACACCGGGGACATGGGGACACCAGGGCTTGACCACCACGTGGGGACACCTCAGGCAGGTGGGGACAGGGCAGGGATGGGGAGGTCATTGGTTGGACATAGGGGTGGAAACGTGGATGAAGACAATTGACAAGGTGGGGACACTGGTGGCCAGAGTGATGGACACCACCCTCCACACCCACCTGTGGGCACGAAGATGTTGGCCACGATGACCAGCCCGGCCAAGAACAAGGTCACCATGAGCGAGAGCCGCCGGCCAACGTAGCTCAGGGACACGGTCACCACCACCTTGGCCGGGAAGTCAACGGCGCCGAAAATCACCTGGATGAGGTAAATGCTGACCCCAAAGTTCTGCAGGTCCATGGCCAGGCCGTAGTAGGAGAAACTGATGGAGAACCTGGAGCAAGGTGGGAGAGAGGGGACCTTGAGGTGACATCACCTTGGTGGGACAGGATGGGACGGGGATGGCAGGTGGGGGAGGAGAGGGTGAGGTCACTGGTTGGGTGTCCAGGTGTCCATCCTTCCCTTCATGCATCTGAGTCTGACCAGTCTTGTGTCCACCCATCCATCCGTCCATCCATCATCCATCCATCCATCCATCCATCCATCCATCCATCCATCCATCCATCCATCCATCCATCCATCCATCCATCCATCCATCCATCCATCCATCCATCCATCCATCATCCATCCATCATCCATCCATCATCATCCATCACATCCATCCATCATCCATCCATCCACTCCATCCATCCATCCATCATCCACATCCATCATCCATCCTCCATCATCCATCCCTCATCCATCCATCCATCCATCCATCCATCATCCATCCATCCATCCATCATCCATCCATCATCCGTCCATCATCCATCCGTCCGTCCATCCGTCCCTCCTCGCCCCCAGCCCCACCAGACGATGGACAGGCAGAAGAAGATGTGGCGGATCACGGGGGTCCGGACCAGGTCGGAGACGGTGTAGGAGGATTTCAGAGCTGCCAACTCCTCCTTCATGTTGGACTTCAACATCTGGGGCAGAGGAAAGGGGAGATGTTGGCGAGGGGGCTGGGGGTGGTCTCCAGCCCCCCATCCCCACCACGGGGCCACCAGACCTCCACCGTGATCTTCTCGCCCTCCTCCTTGCGGTTGTTGAAGGCGGCCACGCGCTGCAGGACCTTCACCGCCTGCTCGGCCTTGCCCGAGAGCACCAACCACCGCGCCGACTCCGCCAGCCACCTGCGGCCGGCCAGGGGAAACTGAGGCACGGCCGGCACGCCCCCCACCACATCCCCACGGCCTCCCTGAGGGGCCCAAGGTCCTACCAGGAGTAGAGGAGGAAGACGAAGAAGGGCAGGGACACGGAGAGCTGGAGCCAGCGCCAGTGGGGGACGGCGTAGGCCACCCCGGCCAGGATGATCTGGCCCAGCGTGTAGGCGAAGCCGGTGATGGCCACGGTGATGGCGCGGTACGGCGTGGGGATCCACTCCACCACTGCCGGGGACACGGGGACACGGCTCACTCGGGGTGTCCCCACGGAGATGGGACCGTCCTGGTCAGTGCGGCCACCCCAGCGTGGTCAGATGTGTCCACACCGTGTGACCCCAGCATGGCCACAGGGATGTCCTTGCTCATGGAGACTGGGATGTCCCCGCCATGGCCATTGGGTTGTCCCCACCCATGGCCACAGGGATGTCCCCACCCATGACCGTTGGGACATCCTTATCCATGGTTGTCCCCACCCATGACCATTGGGTTGTTCTCACCCATGGCCATTGTGTTGTCCACTTCCATGACCATTGGGTTGTCCCCACCATGGCCACAGGGATGTCCCCACCCATGACCGTTGGGACATCCTTATCCATGGTTTTCCCCACCCATGACCATTGGGTTGTCTCTACCCATGGCCATTGGGACATCCTTATCCATGGTTGTCCCCACCTCTAACCATTGGGTTGTCCACTTCCATGGTTATTGTGTTGTCCCCACCCATGACCATTGCATTGCCCCCCATGGTCATTGCATTGTCCCCATCCATGGCCACAGGGATGTCCCCACCCATGGCCATGGCCATGTCCCCATCCATGACCATTGGGCTGACCCCACCAAGGTCATTGGGTTGTCCCCCTCCACGTCCATGTCCCCACCCCTGCCCAGGGCCGTCCCCATTCATGACCACAGGGATGTCCCCCTTCGTGTCCATGTCCCCACCCTGCCCAGGGCCGTCCCCGTGTCCCCTCACCCAGGCAGGCGATGCTGAGGCCGAAGCCGGACAGCGCCATCCCGCCGGCGAAGCGGAACGCGCAGTAGGAGGCGTAGTTGGGGGCGAAGGCCGTGCACGTGCCCATCACCCCCAGCTGCAGGTAGGACCACATCAGCATGGCCTTGCGGCCAAACCTGCAACGGGAGCCACCGGGAGCGCTGGGAGTGCTGGGAGCACCGGGATGGGCTGTGCAGAGCCCCCAGGGAAACTGAGGCACGGAGTGGGGGGGGGCTGTGCTGCCTTTACCTGTCTGAGAGGCCCCCCAGGACCAGGGCGCCCACCAGGACCCCCGCCATGTAGATGGACTGGGCCATCTGCCGCAGCTGCCGGTAGGCACAGACCAGGTCCCACTGCGGGGACAGGGGGACGTCTGTCAGTCAGTCTGTCTGTCTGCATCTCCATCCATGGATCCACTGATCCACTGATCCACTGATCCATTGCTCCATCCATCCATCCATCCATCCATCCATCCATCCATCCATCCATCCATCCATCCATCATCCATCCATCCATCCATCATCCATCCATCACTCCATCATCCATCTCCATCCATCATCCATCCATCCATCCATCCATCCATCATCCATCCATCCCCATCCATCCATATCCATCCATCCATCCATCCATCCATCATCCATCCATCCATCCATCCATCCATCCATCCATCATCCCCATCCATCCATCATCCATCATCCATCATCCATCCATCATCCATCCATCATCCATCCATCATCATCCATCCATCCATCCATCCATCATCCATCATCCATCCATCATCCATCCATCCATCATCCATCCATCCATCCATCATCCATCCATCCATCATCCATCATCCATCCATCATCCATCCATCCATCCATCATCCATCCATCCATCCATCCATCATCCATCCATCCATCCATCATCCATCCATCCATCCATCCATCCATCCATCCCTTGTCCCACCTCACCCCAAATCCCACCCCGTCCCCACAGAGCTGTTGTCCCCCCCAGGACACCGTGGTCACCTCCCCACCCTCCCCGTCCCCGTTGTCCCCGTGTCCCCACCTCGGTGACGATGGTGGCCACGTAGATGCTGCGGTCGTAGTCCCACCCGTCACGGCACGGCTCGGTGGCCCGGGCCCCGCCGGTGACATTGGCCACGTAGCGCCGGCAGGACCCCAGGGTGACATCGGGGGACCCCAGGGTGACATTGGGCCACCCCAGCATGGCACCAGCGGGGCCCAAGGTGTCATTGGGGGACCCCCAGGTGCCATCAGGCTGGACATTGGTGCCATTGGGTGACCCCACGGTGCCACCGAGTGTGACATGTGTGTCACTGGCACTGTGGGCACCACTGGGGGACCTCAGGGTGGCACCAGGTGACCCCGAGGTGCCACCAGGAGAGCTCAGGGCGGTGTTGGAGCCTCTCAAGGTGTCACGAGGGGCTGCTGAGGTGGCACCGGGTGATGCTGGGGTGGCACTGGGCGGTGCTGGGGTGGCACCGGGCGGTGCTGGGGTGGCACCGGGGACAGCAGGGACGCGGCAGCGGTGCGGGGGCACGGCGGCAGTGAAGTTCTGGAGAAGGTTGTGGCTGGCCATGAGCAGGATGGGCACCGCCAGCAGCGCCGTCTGCAGCACCTGGAACCGGCCCAGGCCCCCGACCTGCGCCAGCACCGCCCCGAACGGCATGGCGGGGACACGGGGACACTGCTGGGGACAGGGGGACACTGCTGGGGACACGGGGACACGGGGACACTGCTGGGGACAGGGGACACTGATGGGGACAGGGGGACACTGATGGGGACAGGGGGACAGTGATGGACACGGGGACAGTGATGGACACGGGGACACTGCTGGGGACAGGGGGACAGTGATGGACACAGGGACACTGATGGGGACAGGGGGACACTGATGGGGACAGGGGGACAGTGATGGACACGGGGACACTGATGGGGACAGGGGGACACTGATGGACACGGGGACACTGCTGGGGACAGGGGGACACTGATGGACACAGGGACAGTGATGGGGACACGGGGACAGTGATGGACACGGGGACAGTGATGGACACGGGGACACGGACACTGCTGGACAGAGGGACAATGCTGGACATGGGGACAATGGTCGACAGAGGGACACCGGGGCCTGGGGACATCTTCACCCATGGGGACAGCGGGACATGGGCACAGTGGGACATGGGACACAGGGACAGGGGGACACAGGGGACACAGCCACCCCCAGGGCCATGGGGACAGGGGACAGGGAGGTGACACCGCTGAGCTGGGGCCACCAGGATGTGGGGACAGGGGACACGGGCACCCAGAGACGGGGAGGGGACGTGGTGGCCCCTGGGGACGGTGTCACCGCTCGCGTCACCGGTCCCCAACCCCTCCCGATGTCCCCGTCCCCTCCCAGCACGTCCCTGTCCCCTCGGCAGCTCCCCAGGGATGGGGACATCCGGCCAGCTGTGCCTCCTGTCCCCTCCATCATGTCCCCAAACCCTCCCTGGTGTCCCCAAACCCTCCCTGGTGTCCCCAAACCCTCCCTGGTGTCCCCAACCTGTCCCATGTCCCCTCTGTGATGTCCCCAAACCCTCCCTGGTGTCCCCACCATCCTCATCCATGTCCCCAACCTGTCCCATGTCCCCACCATGTCCCCAACCTGTCCCATGTCCCCTCTGGGATGTCCCCAAACCCTCCCTGGTGTCCCCAACCTGTCCATGTCCCAGCGTCCTCATCCATATCCCCAACATGTCCCATGTCCCCAAACCCTCCCTGGTGTCCCCAACCTGTCCCATGTCCCCTCTGCGATGTCCCCAAACCCTCCCTGGTGTCCCCAAACCTTCCCTGATGTCCCCAAACCTTCCCTGGTGTCCCCAAACCCTCCCTGGTGTCCCCAACCTGTCCCATGTTCCTTCTGTGATGTCCCCAAACCCTCCTGGTGTCCCCAACCTGTCCCATGTTCCCTCTGGGATGTCCCCAAACCCTCCCTGGTGTCCCCACCATCCTCATCCATGTCCCCAACCTGCCCCATGTCCCCTCTGTGATGTCCCCAACCCAACCCCTGTCCCCACCACACCCCCCGTGATGTCCCCAGCTTGTCCCGGGGTCCCCCCATGATGTCCCCAACCCGTCCAACGTCCCCTCCCCTCCCTAAGAGAAAAACAATGTCCCCAATGTCCCCCAACAATGTCCCCCAACAATGTCCCCAAATCCCCAACAATGTCCCAATGTCCCCCAACAATGTCCCCAACAATGTCCCCAACCCCTCCCTGGTGTCCCAACCTGTTGTTCCTGTGTCCCCCAAATGTCCCCCCCAGTCCTGTCCCCTCCTGTCCCCTCCCGTCCTCCAGGTGCCACCCCCACCCCGAGGTGCCCCCATTGTCCCCATCTGTCCCAGACCCCGCCTGTGCCCCCGTCCCGGGGGTCCCCCAATTGTCCCCGTCCCCCTGTCCCTGTCCCCCTGTCCCTCTGTCCCCCTGTCCGTCTGTCCGTCTGTCCCCCTGTCCGTCTGTCCCTCTGTCCGTCTGTCCCCGTCTCTGTCCCTGTCCGTCTGTCCCTCTGTCCCCGTGTCCCTCTGTCCTCCTGTCCCCCTGTGCCTGTCCGTCTGTCTGTCCCCCTGTGCCTGTCCCTGTCCCCCCGTCCCCCTGTCCCTCTGTCCGTCTGTTCCTCTGTTCTCGTGTCCCACCTGCTCTCCTGGCACTGTCCCTGTCCGTCTGTCTGTCCCCCTGTCCCTGTCCCCCCGTCCCCCTGTCCATCTGTCCCCCCGTGTCCCACCTGCTCTGTCTGTCCGTCTGTCCCGCTGTCCCTGTCCCTTTCTCTGTCCCGTCCCTGTCCCCCTGTCCGTCTGTCCCTCTGTCCCCGTGTCCCACCTACTCTCCTGGCACTGTCCCCCTGTCCCTCTGTCCGTCCCGCTGTCCCTGTCTCTGTCCCGTCCCTGTCCCTCTGTCCGTCCGTCCGTCCCCCTGTCCCTGTCCCCCTGTCCCGTCCCTGTCCCCGTGTCCGTCTGTCCCACCTGCTCTCCCGCTCTGTCCGTCCGTCTGTCCGTCCCGCTGTCCCTGTCCCTGTCCTGTCCCTGTCCGTCTGTCCCATCTGCTCTCCCGCTCTGTCCGTCCGTCTGTCCGTCCCTCTGTCCCGTCCCTGTCCCCGTGTCCGTCTGTCCCACCTGCTCTCCCGCTCTGTCCGTCCGTCCGTCCGTCCCCGCCGCGCTCCCCCGTTACACAACGAGGCCGATTCGCCGCCTTTGGTGCCACCGGGATTAACGGGGGGGGGGGGGGAAATTCCAGCGCCGCGGGGGGGTCCGGGCGCCTCCGCTCCCCCCGCGGGGGCTGCGCGGGACCACGGGGACCCCCGGGACCCCTCCCCACATTTAGGGACCCCCGGAGACCCCTCCCCACATTTAGGGACCCCCGGAGACCCCTCCTCATAATCAGGGACCCCCCGAGACCCCTCCCACAACTAGGGAGCCCCGGAGACCCCTCCCAGTTAGAGACCCCCCCGAGACCCCTCCCCAAATTTAGGGACACCCCCGAGCGAGACCCCTCCCCATAATCAGGGACCCCCCGAGACCCCTCGAGACCACCCCCACATTTATGGACCCCCCGGGACCCCCCCCCGCGACCACCCCCACATTTAGGGACCCTCCTCACATTTAGGGACCCCTCCCTTACATTTCGGGAACCCCCAAAAAGATCGGGACCCTCCCGAGACGACCCCCCCCCACATTTAGGGACCCCCCCCCACCTGTTGGTGTCCCCCAAGACCCCCCCACATTTAGGGACTCCCCAAAGGATCGGGACCCCCCCGAGACCCTTCCTCACATTTAGGGACCCCTCCCACATTTAGGGGTGCGCCTATAGAAGCCCCTAAACCCGTACGGATCCCCCCTGAGCCCCTATAAATCCCCCCAAGCCCCCCAAAATCCCCCCGAGCCCCCCAAAATCCCCCCAAGCCCTTATAAACCCCCCCGAGTCCCTACAGACCCCCCAAACCCCCCCAGACCCCCCAAAATCCCTTTAAAGCTCCTTTAGGGCCTGGGGTCCCCAATAGGAGCTCATTGACCCCCCCAGCCCCCTCTGACCCCCCCATTTTAGGGTCCTGCACCCCCCCAGAAACCCCAAGAACCCCAAAACCCCCCCCAAAAAACCCCAAAATCCGCTCAGATCCCCAAGACCCCCCTATAAATCCCTACAGCCCCCAAAAAACCCCCCAAAAAACCCAAATCCTCTACAGACCCTCAAGACCCCCCTATAAACCCTTACAGGCCCCCAAAATCCTATAAATCACCCCCAAAAAAACCCAAAACCCTCTACAGACCCCCAAGACCTCCTATAAACCCCTACAGCCCTCCAAAATCCCAAAACCCCCCAAAACCCTCCCAAATCCCCCCCAAAATCCGCTCGGAACCCCCCAAAAAGCTCCCATAGGGTCCTCTGGGGGCTCTGACGCCCCCTGGTGGCCGAAAGCGGAAATGGGAATTTGGGGAGGGGTCCTGGAAATTTGGGGGGTCCTGGAAATTTGGGGAGGGGTCTCAGGAATTTTTGGGGTCCCAGAATTCGGGGGGTTCCAGGAATTTGGGGGGGGGTCCCGGGAATTCAGTCGAATTTTTTTTAGGGGGGAACTCAGGGTATTTGGGGAGGGGGTCGCAAAATTTTTTAGGAGAAAATTCATAAGTTTTGGGGTCCCAGGGGTTTTTTTGGGGAGGGTCTCAGGGCTTTATTTTGGAGTGGGGTTCCAGGGTTGTTGGGGTCTCAGGGCTTTATTTTCGGGGGGGGGGGTCCCAAGATTTGGGGGTCCCAGAGTTTTTGGGGTCTCAGGGTTTTTTTGGGGGGGGTCCCAAGGGGTTTTCTTGGGGGGGGTGGGGGACTGAGGGATTTTTTTGGGGTGGGGTCCCAGAATTTTTTAAGGGAAAACTCAAGAGATTTTGGGGATCCCAGGATTATTTGGGGGGGAGGAGAATTCCAAAATTTTTTTTGGGGGGTCCCAAAGTTTTTTTATGAGAAAATTCAGAGTTTTGGGGTCCCAGGGATTTTTTGGGGTCTCAGGATTTTTTTGGGGGGGGGTGGTCCCAGCTTTGTTTGTTTTTTTTTTTGGGGGGGGGTCCATCTGGAAACAGGAACTTTATTGAGCCGATACAAAACCCCCGACTCAGCAAAAGCCCCCAAAGAGCCCCAAAATCACCCCCCGAGCCCCCCCACCCCCAAAAAGGGGTCCCGGCTGTGTCCGGGGGGGTCCCAGCGCTCCCAGTGCCCCCCCAAACTGGGGCCAGGCCCAGCTCCCAGTAAGGCCCGACCCCGGATTGGGGGAAATTCTGGAGAATTTGGTAAAAATGGTGGGGGGGGGCGCTAAGAGTCGTAATCTTCATCCTCCTCCTCCTCGTGGCGGGCGCGGGGGGGGCCGGGGGCCGGGGGGAGCCCCCCAGGGAGACCCCCCGGGAGGGAGGGGGGGCCCAGGGGGGCGAACGGGACCCCGGGGCTGGGGGGGAAAAGGGGAAAGTGAGGGGGGAAAATGGCAAAAAAACCCCAAATTCTCCCAGAAATATAAACCCAAATAAAACCCCCAAAAAACTGCCAAAAAAACCACAAAAAAACCCCCAAAAAACTGCCAAAAAAACCACAAAAAAAACCCCTAAAAAACGCAAAAAAACCCCCCAAAAAATCCCCGAAAAACAAAAAAAACCACCCCCCAAACCCTCAAAAAACTTCAAAAAAAAACAAACCAAAAAACCCCAACCCCCCCCCAAAAAAAAAAAAAAAAACCCCTAAAAAACTCCCAAAAAACCCTCCCAAAAAAACCACAAAAAAACTCCAAAAAAATCCCAGAAAAACACAAAAAACCCCCCCAAAACCCTCAAAAAACTTCAAAAAAAACAAACCAAAAAACCCCTACCCCGCAAAAAAAAAAAAAAGAAAAAAAACCCCAAACAGCCCCAAACCCACCCAAAAAACCCCAAACCCACCCAAAAAATCTCAACCTCCCCAAAAGAACACCCCAAAAAAAACCCCCCCAAAAAAACCCACCCACCCAAAAAAAACCCAAAAAATTCCCCTAAAAAAACCCCTAAACCCCCCAACCCCCCCAAAAAAAACCCAAATCCCCCCAAAAAGAACCCAAGCCCCCCCAAAACCCCCTCAACAAAACTCAAAAAATCCCCCCAAAAAACCCAACCCCCCCTAAAAAATAACTCCAAACAATCCCTAAATCCTCTTCAAAAAAACCCAAACTTTCCCAAAAACCTCAAATCCCCCATTTAAAACCCCCCAAAAAACCCCTAAATCACCCAAAAAAACCCCCAAAAAACCCCCAAAAAAACCCAACTCCCCCCACCAAAAAACCTCAAATCCCCCCAAAAAAACCCTAAAAAAAAACCCCCCAAATCCCCTCAAAGAAACTCCCAACCCCCCTCACAAAAACTCAAAAAACCAAAAAAAAACCCAAAAAGACCCACAAAAAAACCCAAAAAAACCCCAAACTCTTCCCAAAAACCCACCGCATCCTCCCAAAAAAAAACCCCAAAAAAACCCCAAATCCCCCCAAAAACCCCAAACCCCCCCCCAGGTGTTTTGTGCCCCCCCCAGACCGCACCTGGTGAAGGTGAGCGGGGGCGGGGCCGGGGGCGGGGCCGGGGTCTCCTCGTCCCCATCGCTGTCGCTGTCCTCAGAGTCCTCCTGGGGGGGGGGGCGGGGCACTGAGGGGACCCCTCCCCAAAATCCGACCCCAAATCCCAGGGGACCCCCAAAACACCCCCGGAATGAACCAGAAATACCAAAGCCCCCCCCCAGGACACCTCAATTCCCTCTGGGACCCCCAAAATCCCCCCAGGACCCCCCAAAATCCACCTGGGAACCCCCAAAATCCACCTGGGAACCCCCCAAAAACCCCCCAGAGAGAACCCAGAAACCCCAAATCCCACCCAGGACCCCCCAAATCCCATTGGGACCCCCCAAATCTCCCCAGGGACCCCCCAAATTCCCCCAAATTCCCCCCAAATCCCCTAAAACCCCCCCAGATGGGACCCAGAAATCCCAAACTTCCCCCCAGGACCCCCCAAATCCCCAAAACACCTCCAGGACCCCCAGTTCTCCCCCAGGACCCCTCAAATGCCCCCAGGACCCCAAAATCCCCCCCCCCAAATCCCCCAGGACCCCTCCCCACCTCCTGTTCCGAGTCTGTCCCCGATTGTTTCGGGGTCCCCTTGGCCCCAGGACCCCCGTTCTTGCGGCCACTGCCCGGGCGGCGCCCCCTGCAAGAGACCCCCCCCAATTAGAGACCCTCCCTCAATTAGAGACAACCCCCAATTAGAAACACCCCTTATTAGAAACCCCTCTCATTAGAGTTCCCCCCCAATTACAGACCCCCCTCATTAGATACCCCCTTCAATTAGAGACCCCCTGTGGTTAGAGACCACCCCCAATTAGAGACCACCCCTCATTAGAGACCCCCCCCAACCACAGACCCCCCTCATTACAGACCCCTCCTCATTAGGGACGCCCCTGACCCCAAATCCCCCTCAGGGACCCCAAAACTGCCCCAAATCCCCCTCAAGGAGCTCAGGTGTGGGGAGGGTCTCCCAGGTGAGTCCCAGAGGAACCTGGGGGTGTCCCCCGAGGGTCCCAAGGTGTCCCCCAGGTGTCTAAAGGGTCCTCAGGGCTCCGCAGGTGTCCCCAAGTGCAGCAGGATGTCCCCCAACTACGCCACAAGTGTCCCCAAGGTGTTCAGAAATGTCCCCAAGGTGTCCCCAGGCGTGCCCAGGTATGCCCAGGTGTGCCCAGGTGTGTCCCAGGTGTACCCACAGTACCCCAGGTGTGTCCCCAGGTATTGGGGTGTGTCCCCAGGTGTGCCCAGGTGTATCTCAGGTGTCCCCAGGTGTTGGGGTGTGTCCCCAGGTGTGCCCAGGTGTCCCCAGGTGTGCCCAGGTGTGTCCCCAGGTGTGCCCAGGTGTGTCTCAGGTGTCCCCAGGTGTGCCCAGGTGTGTCCCCAGGTGTCCCCAGGTGTGCCCAGGTGTGTCCCAGGTGTGTCCCCAGGTGTGCCCAGGTGTATCTCAGGTGTCCCCAGGTGTGCTGAGGTGTGCCCAGGTGTCCCCACAGTACCCCAGGTGTGTCCCCAGGGCTGTCCCCAGGTGTTGGGGTGTGTCCCCAGGTGTGCCCAGGTGTATCTCAGGTGTCCCCAGGTGTCCCCAGGTGTGTCCCCAGGTGTGCCCAGGTGTACCCACCTGCGGGGCGCCCTGTCCCCGTGGCCGTGGGTGTATCCCAATATCCCCCAGGTGTATCTCAGGTGTCCCCAGGTGTGCCCCAGGTGTCCCAGGTGTGCCCAGGTGTACCCACCTGCGGGGCGCCCTGTCCCCGTCGCCGTGGGCGTCGTCGCCGTCCCCCTGCATGTCGGGCACGGCGGCCACCAGGTCCTTGAGGAAGTCGAACTGCTGCTCCAGCTCGATGCACTGCTTCCTGTGGGCGGGGCCTCAGACCACGCCCACGCACAACCGGCCACGCCCACCGACAGCCCGCTCCCGCCCACACCTGCCCCGCCACGCCCAAACCTGCCTGGTCCCACCCACAGCCCGCCTGGCCACGCCCAGTGCACCTGGACAAGCCACACCCACCCGGCCACGCCCAACACATCTGAGACAGCCACGCCCATCCCAAAAGGTGCCTCAGGTGTGTCAGGGACCCTTCCCCACCTCCCTGAGGCGGCCCAGGTGGGGACAGGTGGAGATAGGTGGGGACAGATGAGGCCAGCTGGGGACAGGTGAGAACAGGTGAGAGACAGGTAAGGACAGGTGGGGACAGGTGAGGGACAGGTGGGGACAGGTGAGCACAGGTGAGGGACAGGTGAGCACAGGTGAGGCACTCACAGGTGAGGGACACCTGGAGATCCCTGGGGACAGGTGAGGGGACACCTGGGGACAGGTGAGGGACACCTGAGGCACTCACAGGTAGGGGACACCTGAGCACAGGTGAGGGACAGGTGAGCACAGGTGAGGCACTCACAGGTGAGGGACACCTGGAGACACCTGGGGACAGGTGAGGGGACACCTGGGGACAGGTGAGGACACCCGAGGCACTCACAGGTGTGACGTCGTCATGGTCTTGGCGTTGCGGGACTGGGTCACGTGACACGCCTTGCGCAGCAGCGACTCCAGGAACAGCTCCAGGGCCCGCGCTGGGAACGCACAGGTAAGGACGGACGGACGGACGGACAGGCGGGCAGGTAACACCCCCAGGAACACAGCTAACACCCCCCAGGTGTGCAGGACAGACAAACAGGTACACAGGTGACAGCCCCGGGGACACCCCACAGGTGTGCAGGGATGGACAGGTGTGCAGGGGACGGACAGACGGACAGATATGTGGGGACAGACACACAGGTGTGCAGGTAACACCCCCCAGGTGTGCAGGGGGACACCCCCAGGTACACAGGAGACACCCCCCAGGGACACAGGTGAGCAAGGCAGGGTCCCAGGTAAGCAGGGCGGGGTCCCAGGAGTGCCCAGGTGTGCCAAGGTGTGCAGGGAGGGGTCACAGGTGTGCCCAGGTGAGCGGGGCAGGGTCCCAGACGTTTCCAGGTGTGCCCAGGTGTGCCCAGGTGTGCCAGAGGATACAGATGATGACGGGCACGGCGGCCGCCACCTTCCCGATCTCCTCGTCCGTCTGCATGATCTTCTTGATCCGCGCCTGCACAGAGCCCCGCCCTCACCTGAGCGCTCACCTGGAGAGCCCCGCCCTCACCTGCAGAGCCCCGCCCACACCTGAGTGCTCACCTGTAGAGCTCCGCCCTCACCTGAGCCCCCTCACATGGTGAGCCCCGCCCACCCATTCGGCCACGCCCCCACCTCTCCCCACACGCCCACTCCCGCCCGCCCAAACCCCGCCCACCCTCAGCCTTGCCCCGCCCTCCCCACGGTTCCCATGGTGACCCTCTCGACCCCACCCTCGCTGCCATAGTGACCTGACCCCCGCCCCGCCCGTTGCCACGGCAACCCCCGTTTCCCCGCCCTGCCCGTTGCCATGGTAACCCCCATTCCCGCCTCCCCCTAGGCTGTCATGGCGGCCCCGTCTCTCCCTCAGAGCCGGTACCGGCGGGAAGCGCGCGTTGTATTTCTTCTTCTTGCTCGGCATGGCCGCCTCGCTGGCCCCGGGGACTCCCGGGGGATCCCGGCCGGTCCCGCCCGGCCCCGCTCCCGCCGCTCCCGGCCCCGCTCCGGCCGCTCCCGGCCCGGCCCCGGCCCCGGCCCCGCTCGGCTCCGCCGCGGCCTCCCCGGCGCGCCCCGCCCCGCCCCTTCCGGGACGAGGCCACGCCCCTTCCCGCCAAAGCCCCGCCCCGCCGGAGGCAGAGCCAAAATGGACACGCCCCTGTAAATAAAGCCACGTCCCTACCCGAAACCACGCCCCCTCTCGCGGTAACCACTCCCTCTGTGTACAAACCACGCCCCTCAGCTGTCAATCAAACGCAGACGGGCCGTGGACCGTTTATTGGGGCGAGGGGAGGGGCGGGGCCTTCCCCTCCCCCAAAGGCACTTCCAGGGGGCGGGGCTAAGGCAAGGGAGGAGGGGCAGGCACGTTCCCATTGGCTGCTGTGCCCCGGGGGGCGGGGCGAAGCGGGGATCCCCCAAAAAAGGCACCTCAGGAGTCTCCCAGTAGCTCCCAGTAACCCCCAGTAGGCACTTGGGGTCCTCCCAGTAACCCCAGCAGGCACTCAGTGTCCTCCCAGTAGCTCCCAGTAACCGCATTGAATTCCCAGTGACTCCCAGTTGTGCCCCAGTAACCGCAGAGAACTCCCAGTAAGACCCAGTAGCCCTCAGTGCTCCCCAGCAGCCTCCCAGTAATCCCTAAAAGCTTCCCAGTAAGTCCCAGTAAACATTAGAAGCCTCCCAGCAACTCCCAGTAAAGCCTCAGACCCTCCCAGTGCCCCCCAGTAGCTCCTGAACCCTCCCAGGTGCCCTCTCAGTCCATCCCAGAAGCTCCCAGTAACCCCTAACAGCCTCCCAGTAGCTTCCAGTAAAGCCTCAGACCCTCCCAGTAGCCCCTAAACTCCCCAGTAGGCCCCAGTAGCCTCCCACAGTCCATCCCAGTCTGTCCCAGTGGCTCCCAGTAAGCCCCAAACCCCCTCAAAGCCCCCCTAGACCCTTCCCAGTGGCTCCCAGTTCCTCCCAGTCTGTCCCAGTGGCTCCCAAACCCCCACAAACCACCCCAAATCCCCATCCCAGTCCATCCCAGTCTGTCCCAGTACCCCCAGTAGCCCCCCCAGACCCCTCCCAGTTTGTCCCAGTCCCTCCCAGTCACGACGATGGGAACTGGCTGAGGAAGGCGCTGAAGTCGAGCTCGCCCAGCGAGGGCAGCGAGTCCTCCCCTCCCCCCGCGAGCCCCGCCCCCAGCCCCGCCCTCTGCTGTGGCCCCGCCCCCAGCTCCGCCCCCAGCCCCATTTCGGGGGGCGCCCCCTGCACCAGGCGCGCGATGGCCTCGGGGTACGACAGCAGCATGGGGGGACCCCCCGCAAAATCCTGAGCGGGGGGCGGCAGCTCCGAAACCCCCGCCCCAAAATCATCCGGGGAGGGGTCCCCGAAATTGGAGGGGGGCTCGGGGGGTCCCAACAGGCGCTGGAGCTCCGAGGGGTTCAGGGGGTCCAGCGGGGGGAAGGGGGTGTCCCCCAAAAGGGCCCCGAAATCCAACTGGGGGGAGGGGGCGGCAGCGCTGCTGGACCCCCCCCCAATGTCGGCGATTTGGGGGATTTGGGGGGACCCCTCCTCAAATTGCAGCTGCAGCAGCGCCTCCGACAAAGGCTCGGCCTCGGGGGGGGGCGGCGCCCCCAGGAGCCCCCCGGGAACCGCGAAGGAGAAGGAGGGGGCTGGGGGGGGAGGGGACGGTGAGGGGGGGGGCGGCTCGACCCCCCCCCAATCCCCCTCATTGTCCCCCCCAATTCCCGCATTGTACCCCCAAAATCGCCCCCAGCCCCATTTATGCCGCAATTTCTCCCTCCCCAATTCCCCTCCTTTCCTCCACCCCCCATTTTCCCTCCAGTCCCCCCCAGTTTATCCCAGTCCCCCCCAGTCCCCCCCCAGTCCATCCCAGTCCCCCCCAGTTTATCCCAGTCCCCCCCGTTCCCCCCAGTCCCTCCCAGTCCCTCCCAGTCCCTCCCAGTTATCCCAGTCCCTCCCAGTCCCTCCAGTCCATCCCAGTCCCCCCCAGTTTATCCCAGTCCCCCCCGTTCCCCCCCAGTCCATCCCAGTCCCTCCCAGTCCCTCCCAGTTTATCCCAGTCCCTCCCAGTCCCCCCAGTCCCCCCCGTTCCCCCCCAGTTTATCCCAGTCCCTCCCAGTTCCCCCCCAGTCCCTCCCAGTCCCCCCCAGTTTATCCCAGTTCCCCCCCAGTCCATCCCAGTCCCTCCCAGTTCCCGCTCACCGGCACTGGGGGGGTTCGGGGGGTTCTGGGGGGGTCTCGATGGCACCGCCAGGCGCCGGGGGGGGCGCGACTCGCTGGGGGCCGGGGCTGGGGGAGGGGAGAAATGGGGGTCAGGGACCCCCCCTGGGGACCCCCAAACCTCCCAGGGACCCCAAAGCCCCCCAAAGCCCCCCCAGGGACCTCAATTTCCCCCTAAAGCCCCCCCCAAAGACCCCCAAGGACCCCAATACTCCCCTCAAGGACCCAAATAATCCCCCCAAAGCCTTGCAAGGACCCCAATAATCCCCCCAAAGATGCCTCAGGACCCCAAATCCCCTCTGGACACCCACCCCAATCCCCTTGAATCCCCCCAAAGCCCCCCAGGGACCCCAGTAATTCCCCCAAAGCCCCCCAGGGACCCCAATAATCCCCTAAAGAACCCCAATAATTCCCCCAAAGCCCCCCCAAATTCCCCCCAGAGACCCCCAATTTCCCCTCCAAATCCCCCGAGGACCCCAACAATCCCCCCAAAGCCCCCCCAGGGACCTCGATAATATCCCCAAGGACCCCAATAACCCCCCAGGGACCCCAATAATCCCCCAGACCCACCGGGCAGGGGGCTGCGCTGGATGAAGGAGCGGAACGTTTCCCGCGTCCTCTTGCGCTTCTCCTCGATGCACTGCAGGTCCCCTGCACCAGGGACACCAGGGACACCAGTCAGATCCCAGTCAGATCCCAGTTAGGGCTGGCACCCGCCTGGGACCCCCTGGGAGCCCCCAGACCCCTGCCCAGGCCCACCCTGGTGGGGCAGGAACGGGGAAATCAATGGGAGCTGCAGTGGGAATGGGAATCACTGGGATCCAGGGATTTGGAATGTCACAAAGGGACCCCAGAGCCCCCCAAACCCACAAAATGACTCCATAACTGCCCCTAGACCCCCTCAGACCCCTGCCCAAGCCCACCCTGGTGGGGCAGGAATGGGAAATCAATGGGAGCTGCAATGGGAACAGGAATCAATGGGATCCAAGGACCCAGGAATGTCCCAAAGGGACCCGGGAATGTCCCAAAGTCACCTGAGAATGCCCCAAAGGAACCCTGGAGCCCCCCAAACTCACACTAAGGACCCCATAACTGCCCCTAGCCCCACAAAGCCCCCTCCCCAAGCCCACTCTGATGGGGCAGGAATGGGAAATCAATGGGAACTGCAGCTCCTGGGATCTGGAATGTTCCAAATCACCCCCAAACCCACACTAAGGACTCCATAACCACCCCATAGACCCCCAGAGACCCCTCCCCATGCCCACCCTGGTGGGGCAGGAATGGGAAATCAACAGGAACTGCAGCTCCTGGGATCTGGAATGTTCCAAATCACCCCCAAACCCACAAAATGACCCCATAACCACCCCATAACTGCCCCTAGCCTCCTCCCCATGCCCACCCTGGTGGGGCAGGTATCTGAAGTCCACGGGGGCGCTGCGCTGGCGGTCCGAGGGCCGCTGCAGCTCCATGCGCACGGTGACCGGGGCGCGCAGCGCGGGGTCCCGGAACGGCGGCGTGCGGAACACGATGGCGACCTGGCGGTGAACGTCGGCCTGCGCGAAGGAGCCCTTGGCCTCCCAGCCCTCGGCCCAGAAACGCACCTCGATGTCCTCTGAGGGGACAGGGGGACGTGTTGGGGACAGTGGGGACACTGACAGGGCATGGGGACAGTAACAGTGACAGGGCTGGGGACAGGGACGGGCCTGCGCGAAGGAGGCCTGTCTGGGCCCTCAGCCCAGAAACGCACCTCGATGTCCTCTGTGGGGACAGGGGGACATGTTGGGGACACCACGGGGACAGGGACACGCTGGGGACACCAGGGACACGGTGGGGACACTGGGGACAGCAGGGCATGGGGACACTGACAGGGACATGGACAGGGCACGGCCTGTGCGAACGAGGCCTTGGCCTCCCAGCCCTCAGCCCAGAAACGCACCTCGATGTCCTCTGTGGGGACAGGGACACCATGGGGACATGATGGGGACACTGGAGGACACGATGGGGACACTGACAGGGCATGGGGACACTGACAGGACATGGGGACAGGGACAGGGCATGGGGACAGGGACATGGACAGGGACAGGCCTGCATGAACGAGGCCTTGGCCTCCCAGCCCTCGGCCCAGAAACGCACCTTGATGTCCTCTGTGGGGATGGGGACATGTTGGGGACACCATGGGGACACTGACAGGGCATGGGGACAGTGACAGGGCTGGGGACAGGGACAGGCCTGCGCGAACGAGGCCTTGGCCTCCCAGCCCTCGGCCCAGAAACGCACCTCGATGTCCTCTGTGGGGACATGGGGACACGTTGGGGACACCACGGGGACAGGGACACACTGGGGACACCAGGGACACGATGGGGACACTGGGGACAGCAGAGGATGGGGACAGGGACATGGGCACAGCCACAGGGACAGGGTCAGGCCTGCATGAACGAGGCCTTGGTCCCCCAGCCCTCGGCCCAGAAACGCACCTTGATGCCCTCTGAGGGGACAGGAAGACATATTGGGGACACAATGAGGACACTGACGAGGCATGGGGACAGTGACAGGGACACAGTGGGGACACTGACGAGGCATGGGGAGAGGGGCAGAGCAGATGGACAAGGACACAGATGTCCCCAGGTTTGGGGTGTCCTCAGTTTGGGGTGTCCCTGATTTTGGGATATCATCTGATTTTGGGGTCTCTCCGTTTTGGGGGTGTCCTCATTTTGGGATGTCCCAGGTTTTGGGGTCTCCCCGGTTTTGGGGTGTCCCAGTTTTGGGGTTTCCCCAATCCAGGATGTCCCTGGGTTTGGGATGTCCCAGTTCAGGGTGTCCCCAATTCGGGGTATCCCAGTTTGTGACGTCCCGTTTTCGGGGTATCCCATTTTTGGGGTGCTTTTGAGGTGGTTTTTGGGATGTTTTCGGGGTGCTGTTTTTGGGGTGGTTTAGGGATATTTTTAGGGTGTTTACGGGCTGTTTTCGGGGTGTTTTGGAGGTGTTTTAGGGTGGTTTTGGGGTGTTTTTGGGATGTTTTTGGGGTGTTCTCACCTTTCTGATCCTTGTCACACAGCAGGAAGACCTCATCCCTGCCCCTGATTTTGGGGTGTTTTTGGGCTGGTTTTGGGGTGTTGTTTTCGGGATGATTTTGGGGTGTTTCTGGGATGTTTTTGGGCTGTTTTCGGGGTGTTTTGGGATGTTGTTTTTGGGGCTATTTTCAGGCTGTTCCTGGGGTGTTTCTGGGCTGTTTTCGGGGTGTTTCTCACCTTTCTGCACCTTGTCACACAGCAGGAAGATCTCGTCCCCGCCCCGGCAGCTCCCGGAGTTGCGGTTCACGCGGCAAATGCGCAGCTCGGCCGTGCTGGGGGCACCTGGGGACAACGGGGGGACACCGGGGGGTCACTGAGGGGTCATCGGGGTCACAGCGGGGTCTTTGGGGTCATTGAGGGACACGGGGACACCACAGGGTCACCACGAGGTCACATATGTGTCACACAGAGGTGCCACAGGTGTCCCCAATGTCCCCAGGTGTGTCACACAGGTGTGTCCCACGTGTCCCCAATGTCCCCAGCATCCCCCAGTTGTCCCCAGGTGTCCCCCCAGGTGTGTCACACAGGTGTCCCCACATGTCCCCAATGTCCGCAGGTGTCCCCAGGTATCTCAGGGATATCCCCGATGTCCCCAGGTGTGTTCCCAATGTCCCCAACTGTTTCCCCAATGTCCCCAGTGTCCCCCCAGGTGTCCTCAGGTGTGTCACACAGCTGTCCCCAGTGTCCCCCCAGGTGTCCCCAATGTCCCCAGTGTCCCCCCACATGTCCCCAATGTACCCGCAGGTGTGTCCCCAATGTCCCCAATGTCCCCCCCAATGTCCCCAGTGTCCCCCCTGGTCACTCACGGTTGTCGTAGATAGGCTGGGACAGGACGGGGGGGAGGGGCCGCAGCCCCCCCGGGCCCCTCACCCACACCTGGAAGCACAGACGGACGGCGGCCAGGTCGTACTCGCCCCCGCGCTGCTCCGCTGGCACTGGAACCAGTACAGACCAGTATGAACCAGTACGAACCGATACAGACTAGTACAGACTGATATAAACCACTATAAACCAATATAACCCAGTATGAACCAGTGACACCCCCAGGTCATGCCCAGTATGGACCAGTATATCCCAGTCCCTCCCGGTCCCTCCCAGTCCCTCCCAGTTTATCCCAGTTTATCCCAATTTATCCCAGTACCGTTGAAGGGGTTGTTGTTGGTGCGGATCCGCTCGGCCACGGCCGCCTCCAGCTCTCGCTTCTTCACGCACTGGATCCCCAAATTCTGGAAACTGAGCCCAAAATCGGGGAATTTGGGGGGGGGTCAGAGGTCAGTCTGGATTTTGGGGATCCCCCGGATGCTCCAGGGAGGGGAACCCCAAATTCTGGGGGTTCTCAGGAATTCTGGGAGGGTCCTGGATTTTGGGAGTCCCCCCCCTTTTTTTGGGTGGTTCCATCCGTGCTCTCAGGGGCTCCCCAGTATTCTGGGAGATACCATTTCCCCTGGAGGGGGGTTCCCCAATCCTGTGGGTGATCCCACCTGCTCTTTTGCGGGAGTTCCCCAATTTTGGATGATCCCACCTGCCCCATGGAGGGGTCCCCAAGGTTTTGGGAGGGTGTCCCCAATTTTGGGGGGGTTCCCCAATTTTGGGCGATCCCACCTGCCCATGGGGGTGTCCCCTGTTTTTTGGGGGGTGTCCCCAATTTGGGTGATCTCACCTGCCCTGGAGGGGGCTCCCCCCAATTTTGGATAATCCCACCTGCCCTATAAGGGGGCTCCCCAATATTCTGGGAGAAACCATCTGCTCTATAGGGGACTTCCCCAATTTTGGGCGACCCCACCTGCCCCATGGGGGTGTCCCGGAGGTTTTGGGGGTGTCCCAAATTTTGGGAGATACCATCTGCCATATAGGGGGGGGTTCCCCAGTCCTGTGGGTGATCCCACCTGCTCTTTTCGGGGGGGTTCCCCAATTTTGGGTGCTCCCACCTGCCCCATGGGGGTGTCCCCTGGTTTTTGGGGGTGTCCCCAATTTGAGGGCGTGTCCCCGAGGTTTTGGGGGTGTCCCACCTGTGGATGTTGCGCTCGGGGCTCAGCTCGGCCTCGTAGAAGCCGTCCCTGCAGTCCTTGCCCACCAGCTCGTGGGGGTGGGGCCGGTGGGGGGGGTCCTTGGTCACCAGCGACACCCGCACCCGCCCCGGGCCGCGGTAATTGTTCACCTGGGGGGGGGGCAGACAACTGGTTTGGACTGGTTTATACTGGGATGCACTGGGACACTCACCCTGATGGTGGGGTGCGTCTTGGTGCTCCCTGGGGATGGGGGCACTGGGGGGCACTGGAGTGGCTCAGGGAGGCTCCCCGTGGTTACTGGTTTATACTGGTCCATACTGGTTTATACTGGGATGCACTGGGACACTCACCCTGATGGTGGGGTGCGTCTTGGCGCTCTCAGTGCTGCGCTCCCCGGGGATGGGGGCACTGGGGAGGCACTGGGGGGACACTGGGGTGTATCAGGGTGGCTCAGGCAGGGTCCCAGTGGTTACTGGTTTATACTGGGATGCACTGGGACACTCACCCTGATGGTGGGGTGCGTCTTGGTACTCTCAGTGCTGCGCTCCCCGGGGATGGGGGCACTGGGGGGGCTCAGGGGTAGCTCAGGGTAGCTCAGGGGTGGCACAGGGAGGTTACTGGTCCATACTGGTTTATACTGGGATGCACTGGGACACTCACCCTGATGGTGGGGTGCGTCTTGGCGCTCTCGGTGCTGCGCTCCCCGGGGATGGGGGCACTGGGGGGGCTCAGGGTGGCACAGGGAGGTTACTGGTCTATACTGGTTTATACTGGGATGCACTGGGACACTCACCCTGATGGTGGGGTGGGTCTTGGCGCTCTCGGTGCTGCGCTCCCCGGGGATGCTCCCGGCCGATCTCCCCTCACATTTGTACCGGAACCTCATCCCGCGCTGCTTCGGCTGCTCCAGGATCTCCACGAACGGCGCCGCACCCCCCGCCGGCTCTGGGGGGGCACAATGAGGGGGGGGTCCCGTCAGCCCCTCCCCCCTCACACCCCGAACCCCCCCAAGGGGGTCCCAGACCCGTGGGGGGGGGTGGGGGATTTTGGGGAGGGGTCCCCACACTCACCTGGAGCGCCCCAGTCCTGCAGCAGGAAGGGCAGCAGGTCCGGGGGGGTCACTGGGGAGGAAAATGGGGGGGGGGGCGTTAATGGGGAGGGGGCTTGGGGGGGGGGCCTTGAGGAGGAGGAGCTTTGAGGGGAACATCGATATGGGGGGGTCACATTAAGGGGAGGGGTCACTTAAAGGGGAGGAGTCATATCAAGGGGGGGTCACATTAATGGGGGGTCACTTAAGGGGAGGTCACTTTAGGGGGGGTCGCTTTAAGGGGAGGGGTCACTTTAAGGGGGGGTCAAATAAAGGGGAGGGGTCGCCTTAAGGGGAGGGGTTGCAGTAACGGGGGGTGTCACAACAAAAGGGGCAACTTTTGGGGAGGGGTCACTTAAAGGGGAGGGGTACTTTACGGGGGGGTCACAATAAAAGGGGTCACTTTAAGGGGGCTGTCAGATTAAGGGGAGAGGTCACTTTAAGGGGGGGTCAAATACAGGGGAGGGGGCGCTTTTAGGTGAGGGGTCACTTTAAAGGGGGGGGTCGCTTTTAGGGGAGGGGTCACATTAAGGGGACGGCTCAAATTAAGGGGAGGGGTCGCTTTAAAGGGGAGTCACTTTTAGGGGAGGGGTCGCATTACGGGAGGTTCTCTGCAAGGGGGTGTCGCAATAAAAGGGGGGTCACTTTAAGGGGGGGGTCACTCTAAGGGAGGGGTCTCCCCCCAAAACCCCCCAAGGAGCCGCCCCCTCCTCTTTACTCCCACCCCCCCTTAAAGTGCCCTCACCCCGCGACCCCCCGACGTCACCAGGGGCGGAACGGCCCAAAACCTCCCCGGGGGGGTTCGGCACTCACCGTCCTCCATGTTGGGGGTCTGGAGGGTCCCGGGGGAGTCCCGGGGGGGTCCCGGGGGTGGGGGAAGGGCGGGGGGGGCCCCTCTCGCGCCGCCGCTCGCGGAAGCGCCGCGCGCCCCACGTGACGCAGTTGCCGGGAAAGCCCCGCCCACTCCCAGGCGCTCCAGCCAAGCGGAGGCGGAGCTGGGAGCAGGGCGGGGCTAAAAACGAGAAAGGGGCGTGGCCGCATCCCGGAAGCGCGTCGGGGGCCGGCCGGAAGCGGAGGCCGGGAGGAGAATGGCGGAGGTGGGGAGCGGGCGGGGGGGGGCAGCGCGCAGGGGGTTCGGGGACCCTCCCGAGGGGTTCCGGGAGCCTCCCGAAGGGTTCGGGGACCCCCCGAATCCCCCGCGGGGCTTTTGGGGCCCTCCCGGCCCTGACGAGGCCCCGCCCCCGCAGGGGGAGGTGTCCGAGGGCTGCCGCCTGCCCGTGCTGCGCCGTAACCAGGACAACGAGGATGAGTGGCGTGAGTGGGGGCGGGGTTTATCGCGGGGGGCAGCCAATCAGGACGCGGGGGCGGGACTGAGGAGGGGGCGGGGGCTGAAGGAAAGATCGGGGAGGGGGCGGGGCCTAGTGAAGGGAAAGGGGCGGGGCTGTAGGAGGGGGCGGAGTTTTCTGTGAGAGGCGGGGCGCGTTGGGGGCGGGGTCTAAATAAGGGGCGGGGCTGGCCCGGGGGTGTCGGGGACATGAGGGGGTCACGGGGGGGGGTTGGGGACAGCCCAGGGTGGGGGGAGGTCTCTGGGGGGAATTTGGGGGTCCCTGGGTGTGTTTGGGAGGTCCCTGGGGGGATTTGGGGGTCCCTGGGGGAATTTGGGGGTCCATGTCAGAGTGTTGGGGTCCCTGGGGGGAATTTGGGTGTCCCTGGGTGGGTTTGGGGGGGTCCGTGGTGACGGTTTTGGGCTCCTGGATGGTTTTGGGGGGGTCCGTGGGGGAGTTTTGGGGGTCCCTGGGTTGGCTTTGGGGTCCCTGAGTGGATGTTGGGGGTCCCTGGGTAGGTTTGGGGGTCCCTGGGGTAAATTTGGGCATCCCTGGGTGAGTTTTGGGGATCTCTGTGTGAGTTTTGGGGTCCCCTTAGAAGTGTTGGGGGTCCCTGAATGGGTTTTGGGGGGTCCCTAGGGGTGTTTGGGGTCCCTGGGGATTTTGGGGTTCCCGGGGGGGGGTCCCCAGAATGGGATCTGTGGTGACCCCCCCTCATTGCAGCGCTGGCCGAGATCCTGAGCGTGAAGGACATCAGCGGGAGGAAACTGTTCTACGTGCACTACATCGACTGTGAGTGACACTGGGGACATCGAGGGGACACAGGGACACTGGGGGACACTGAGGGACGTGGGGGGGACATGGGGACATAGGAGACAAACTGTTCTCCTCATCGACTGTGAGTGACACTGGGGACATTGGGGACATCGGGACAAGGGGGACAGCAGGGGGACATGGGGACACGAGGACATGGGGACATGTGGGGGATATGGGGACATCAGGACATGGGGGGACACGGGGAGGACATGGGGACATTAAGGGGAATATGGACACTGGGACATGAGGACACTGGGGGACATGGAGACATAGGGGGGACATGGGGTGACAGGGGAACATAGGGACATGGGGGGACACAAGGACATGGAAGAACATAGGGACATGGGGGGACAAGGGGACATGGGGACATAAGGGTCGTTGAGATGGCTGGGGTGACATTGGGGTGTCATTGTCACACCGTGTGTGTCCCCAGGGCTGGGTGGGTGACACTGGGGTGGCATTGAGGTGTCATTGTCACACGGTGTCCCCCCTGTCCCCAGTCAACAAGCGCCTGGACGAGTGGGTGACCCACGACCGGCTGGACCTGAAGCGGGTGCAGGTGCCACGCAAGGAGGCCAAAACCCCCACCAAGAACGGCCTGCCCGGGTCACGGCCGGGGTCCCCCGACAGGGACACGGTGAGGGGACATTGGGGACAATGGGGACATGGGGGGGACATGGGGACACAGCCTGCCAGGGTCACGGCCGGGGTCCCCCGACAGGGACACGGTGAGGGGACAATGGGGACATGGGGGGGACATGGGGGGGACATGGGGGGGACATGGGGGGGACATGGGGACACAGCTTGCCCGGGTCACGGCCTGGGTCCCCTGAAGAACAGAGGGACAATGGACTGGGGAGGGACAATGGGGACATGGGGGGGACATGGGGGGGACATGGGGACACAGCCTGCCAGGGTCATGGCTGGGGTCCCCCGACAGGGACACGGTGAGGGACAATGGGGACATGGAGACATGGAGGGGACAGGGTCACGGCCTGGCTCCCCCGACAGGGACACGGTGAGGGGACAATGGGGATATGGGGGGACATGGAGGGGACATGGGGACACAGCCTGGCTCCCCTGACAGGGACACAGTGAGGGACATGGGGACGTGGCGGGGCCATGGGGACAGGGGACATTGTCGGGACAGGAGAGCAGGTGGGACAGCAAAGCACAGGTGCAGGTGACAGTGCAAGGACAGGGAGACTGAGCAGGGCCAGCACTGAGGGGACACACAGGGGACACACAGGGGACACACAGGGACAGGGGACACTCGGAGCCGTTGGGGACAGACCTGGAGTCCCCAAACCCCCTCAGAGGGGGACACTCACCTGGGGACACCCCTTGGGGGGTGGTGACATCCCCAGGACCCCCCCAGGGGCCAACCCGGTCCCTTGGGGACATCCCCAGCCCCTTTAGGGACCCTGGGGACATTCCTGACCCTTTTAAGGGACCCTGGGGACATTCCTGACCCTTTTAAGGGACCCTGGGGACATTCTCAACTCCTTTAGGAAACCTTGGGGACATCCCCAGCCCCTCTCTGGGGACCTTGGGGACATCCTCAACTCCTTGGGGACATCTCTGACCCCATGGGGACATCCCCAACCCCTCTAAGGGGACCTTGGGGACATTTCCAACCCCTTGGGACATCCCTGATTCCTTGGGGACATCCCTGATCCCCTGGGGGCATTTCCAACCCCTTGGGGACATCCCCTGACCCCTCTAAGGGGACTTTGGGGACATTTCCAACCCCTTTAAAGGGACCTTGGGGACATCCCTGGTCCCTTGTGGACACCCCTGACCCCTCTGAGGGGACCCTGGGGACATTTCCAACCCCTTGGGGACATCTCAGATCCCCAACCTCTTTAAGGGACCCTGGGGACATCCCTGACCCCCTTGGGGACATCCCTGTCCCCTCAAGGCCACCTCACCCCCTTTAGGAGCCCTTGGGGCCACCAAGGGCCGTCCCCAGGGAGGGGACCCGGGGGGTACCGGGAGGACCCCGAGCCGCGGTGGCTTTGTCCCCTGGGTGTCCCCTGGGTGTCCCCCGGGTGTCCCCTCCTTGTCCCCTAAACCCTCCTCTTCCTCCCGGCGCAGAGGAAGAGCCTGGAGCTGGCGCTGCCGGTGGCCAGCGGGAAGAGTTTGCCAGGGCCACCACCGGGGCCACCACCGGGGCCACCACCGGGGCCACCCCTGGGGCCACCAGGGCCACCGGCAGGGCCACCAGCAGGGCCACCAGCAGGGCCACCAGCAGGGCCACCACCCATCACGCTCCGCCTGCACCTGCCCAAGGAGAGCGAGGCCGAGCCCCCCCTGCGCCCCACGGTAACGCCCGGGGGCCCCAATGGCCCCAATGTCCCCACGTGGCCCCAATGGCCCCAGTGTCCCTTGATGTCCCCAGGGCCCCAAATGTCCCCAAATATCCCCAGGGTCTCCAAATGTCCCCAGGGTCCTCAAATGTCCCCAGGGTCCCCAATGGCTCCAATGTCCCCGGCATCCCCAGGGTTCCCAATGGCCCCAAATGTCCCCAGGGTCCCCTGATAACCCCAATGTCCCCGATGGCTCCAGTGGGTCCAGGGTCCCCAAATGTCCCCAGGGTCCCCAATGGCTCCAATGTCCCCAAATGGCCCCAGGGTCCCCAATGGTCCCAGATGGTCCCGGGGTCCCCAGTGTCCCCAAGGTGTCCCTGTCCCCACAGCTGGGAGTCCTCTGAGCCTCCCCTTCCTTGGGCATACTGGGAACACTGGGATGGACTGGGAGGGATTGGGATAAAGTGGGACGGACTGGGATGGACTGGGAGGGACTGGGACGGACTGGGATGGACTGGGAGGGACTGGGAGGGACTGGGAGGGACTGGGAGGGACTGGGACGGACTGGGACGGACTGGGACGGACTGGGACGGACTGGGAGGGACTGGGACGGACTGGGACGGACTGGGAGGGACTGGGACGGACTGGGACGGACTGGGACGGACTGGGATGGACTGGGACGGACTGGGATGGACTGGGAGGGATTGGGAGGGACTGGGATGGACTGGGATGGATTGGGATAAACTGGGACGGACTGGGAGGGATTGGGAGGGACTGGGATGGACTGGGATGGACTGGGATGGATTGGGATAAACTGGGACGGACTGGGATGGACTGGGATAAACTGGGATGGACTGGGATGGATTGGGATAAACTGGGATGGACTGGGAGGGACTGGGAGGGACTGGGATGAACTGGGATGGATTGGGATAAACTGGGAGGGATTGGGATGGACTGGGAGGGACTGGGGTGCACTGAACTGGTTTGCACTGGTCTGAACTGGTCTTGGCTGCTCCCAGAAGCGCAA
>NW_026992239.1:795430-908848 GCF_028769735.1 Zonotrichia leucophrys gambelii
TCCTGCAGGAGAAGGAGTCGACCGAGGATTACAACGTGGCGTGCATCCTGACCCTGCCCCCGTACCAGCGCCGCGGCTACGGCAAGCTGCTCATCGAGTTCAGTCAGTGCCCCCCGAATCCCACCCCAAATCCCACCCCCCAAACCCTGAGAACCCCCAAATCCCACCCCCCAAACCCTGAGAACCCCCAAATCCCACCCCCCCAAATCCCACCCCAAACCCTGGGAAACCCCAAATTCCACCCCTCAAATCCTGGGAATGCTGAAATCCCACCCCAAACTCACCAGAAATCCTGAGAAACCCCAAATTCCATCCCAAGCTCACCCCAAACCCCAGGAACTCCAAAACCCCACCCCAAATCCCACCTCAAACCCCTGCGGACCCCTAAATCCTAGCCCAAACCCCACCCCAAAGCCTGTAAACCTCCCAAATCTTCAGGTGTCCCTCACCTGTTCCCCCTGTCCCAGCCCTGTCCCTCTCCTGTCCCCTTTGTCTTCCCTGTCTCTCACCTGTCCTCTGTCTCTCACCTGTCCCCTCTGTCCCCTCCTGTCTCACCTGTCTCCTGTCTCTCACCTGTGCAGGTTACAAGCTGTCCAAGGTGGAGGGCAAGATGGGCACCCCCTGTCCCAGCCCTGTCCCTCACCCATCACTCCCTTGTCTTTCACCTGTCCCAGCCCTGTCCCTCACCTGTCTCCCCTGTCCCCTCTGTCTCACCTGTCCCCTGTTCCCTCCCCTGTCTCAGGTTACAAGCTGTCCAAGGTGGAGGACAAGACGGGCACCCCCTGTCCCTCCTCTGTCCCAGCCCTGTCCCTCACCTGTCTCCTCTGTCCCCTCTGTCTCACCTGTCCCCAGTCCCTCACCTGTCTCACCAGTATCTCACCTGTCCCCTGTCTCACCTGTGCAGGTTACGAGCTGTCCAAGGTGGAGGGCACGATGGGCACCCCCTGTCCCCCACCTTTCCCAGCTCTGTCCCCAGTCCCTCACCTGTCCCCAGTCCCTCCCCTGTCTCACTGGTATCTCACCTGTCCCCTGTCTCACCTGTGCAGGTTACGAGCTGTCCAAGGTGGAGGGCAAGACGGGCACCTCCTATCCCTCTCCTGTCCCACTCCTGTCCCTCTCCTGTCCCTCCCCTGTCTCACTGGTATCTCACCTGTCCCCTGTCTCACCTGTGCAGGTTACGAGCTGTCCAAGGTGGAGGGCAAGACGGGCACGCCCGAGAAGCCGCTCTCGGACCTGGGGCTGCTCTCGTACCGCAGTTATTGGTCCCAGACCATCCTCGAGATCCTCATGGGGCTCAAGGCCGAGGCGGGCGAGCGGCCCCAGATCACCATCAAGTGAGACACGCCCCCTTCCCGGGACACGCCCCCTTCCCGGGACACGCCCCCTTCCCGGGACACGCCCCCTTCCCACAGAGACACACCCCCTTTCCGAGGGCACACTCCCCTTATAAACCCACACTCAGAGGCTCCACCCCTCCCCAAAGCTCCACCCACCACAGAGCAATATCCAATAGAGGCAGTTCACCCAGGCCATGCCCCTTCATAAAGTCACACCCCTTTCCTTGAGGCTCCACCTCTTCACTAAGCTCCACCCACACAAGCAATACCAAATACGGGCAGCTCACCCAGGCCACGCCCCTTTCCTTAAGGCCCCACCCACCACAGAACAATATCCAATACAAGCAGTTCACCCAGGCCACGCCCCTTTCCTTCAGGCTCCACCCCTTCTCAAAGCTCCTCCCACACAATACCAAATATGAGCAGCTCACCCACACCGCGCCCCTTCATAAAGCCACGCCTCTTTCCTTGAGGCTCCACCCCTTCCCAAAGCTCCACCTACCACAGAGCAATACCAAATATGGGCAGCTAACCCAGGCCACGCCCACTTGCAGAAGACACGCCCCTTTTTGGCCACAAGGATCCACCCCTCCTCAAAGCCCCACCCACCACACAACCACGCCCACCACAAGGGGTGTGGCACCTTTTCCAGGCCACACCCCCTGAGACTCCACCCCACCTGTCAATCAATGCTGAGCATTGCAGAGCACCTCCTTGAGGCCACGCCCCCACGTTTTAACCACGCCCACACATTCGAGGCTCCACCCCCTCATTTACCCAACCTTGGGGGGTGGTTGGGGGTCTCAGGTGGGTCTGGGGGGGTTTGGGAGGATCAGGGGGGGTCAGGGAATTTTGGGGGGGTCAGGGGGTGGAGCCTCCCCTGATTGGCCCCTCCCCCCGCAGTGAGATCAGCGAGATCACGAGCATCAAGAAGGAGGACGTGATCTCCACGCTGCAGTACCTGAACCTCATCAACTACTACAAGGTGGGGCCCAAACACACCTGGGGGGGCCATGAAATACCTCCCTGTGTCCCCCTTTGGACACCTGGCTGACACACCTGTGCACACCTGTACAGGGTCAGTGCACCCTGACACACCTGTGCACACCTGTACAGGGTCATTACACTCGGCCACACGTCTCACATGTGCATACCTCTACACACCTGTCTCACCTGTCCAACGTGTGCACACCTGTGCACACCTGCACACACCTGTCTCACCTGTGCAGGGCCAGTACACCCTGACACACCTGTGCACACCTGCACACACCTGTCTCACCTGTGCAGTGTCAGTACACCCTGACACACCTGCACACACCTGTCTCACCTGCAGGGTCAGTACACCCTGACACACCTGCACACACCTGCACACACCTGTCTCACCTGTCCCACAAGGCCAGTACACCCTGACACACCCTAACACACCTGTCCCACACGGTCAGTACACCCTAACACACCTGCGCACACCTGTCTCACCTGTCCCACAGGGTCAGTACACCCTGACACACCTGCACACACCTGTCTCACCTGCAGGGTCAGTACATCCTGACACACCTGCACACACCTGTCTCACCTGTCCCACAGGGTCAGTACACCCTGACACACCTGCACACACCTGTGCACACCTGTCTCACCTGTGCAGGGTCAGTACACCCTGACACACCTGCACACACCTGTCCCACCTGTCCCACAGGGTCAGTACACCCTGACACACCTGTGCACACCTGTCTCACCTGTGCAGGGTCAGTACACCCTGACACACCTGCACACACCTGTCCCACAGGGTCAGTACACCCTGACACACCTGTGCACACCTGTCTCACCTGTCCCACACGGTCAGTACACCCTAACACACCTGCACACACCTGTGCACACCTGTCTCACCTGTCTCACCTGTCCCACAGGGCCAGTACATCCTGACGCTGTCCGAGGACATCGTCGAGGGCCACGAGCACACACACCTGCACACACCTATACACACACCTGTGCACACCTGCACACACCTGTGCACACCTGTGCACACCTGTCTCACCTGTCCCACAGGGCCAGTACATCCTGACGCTGTCCGAGGACATCGTCGAGGGCCACGAGCGCGCCATGCTCAAGCGTTTGCTGCGCATCGACGCCAAGTGCCTGCACTTCACCCCCAAGGACTGGAGCAAGCGCGGCAAATGGTGAGGCCACGCCCACCCGGGACACGCCCCGGTCCGCCACGCCCACCTGGGACACGCCCTGTCAGGCCACACCCAACAGGGAACTGCCCATGCAGGCCACACCCACCTGGGACACACCCCGTGAGGACACACCCAGGCTGTGCCCTGCCAGGCTTGGCCACGCCCCCTGGGCCACACCCTTCCAGGCCACGCCCCCTTTGTTACCTGCTGCCGCTCATTAAACAGCACCTGGCCCCGCCCACAGCTGGCGCTGCAAATCCTTTATTGACCATAAAAGGGGGCTGGGCTTAATCAGGACACGCCCACTGCAGGAGTGGTGGTGTGGGTGTGGCTTTGGAACGCTCCTCCCATTTGTGGGCATGGCATCGCTTGTGGGTGTGGCTTTTGGAGGCTCCACCCATTGCAGGAGTGGCATCATTTGTGGGCGGAGCCTCCTATGAACATATTTGTTATTTTAAATAAAGTAGGTGGGGCCTCCACAGGCTCCACCCACACTGGGAGAGGCTCCAGGCACTCTCATTAAATAAACCCCACCCACTGGGTGTGGTCAGTGATGTTAAGGAGGTGGGTGTGGCTTTAAGGCCTTGCCCATTCTGGGCGTGGCTGCAGTTGGTCCACTGGTGTCATGGGAGAGGCGTGGCTTGTTCAGGCACCACCCCATCTGGGCGTGGCCTCTCATGGCTCCGCCTCCTCATCGCTGTCCTCGGTCACAGGGGCGTGGAGCTGGGGGAGGGGCGGGGTCAGGGACCCCCAAATGGGAGCCCAGACCCCCAAAATGTGACCCCAAATTGTGACCCCAACCCCCAAAATGTGACCCCAGACCCCCCAAATGCGACCCCAAATGTGACCCAAGACCCCCCAGATGTGACCACACCCACCCAAAAGTGACCCCAGCTCCCCCAAATGCGACCCCAGACCCCCAGGTCTGACCCTGGACCCCCAAATGTAATCCGACTCCTCCAAATGTAAGCCCACCCACCTAAATGTGACTCTGACTCCCACAGTGTGACCCCGGACCCCCAAATGTGACTCCCACCCACCCATGTGACCCCAGACCCCCAAAATGTGACACAAAAACTCCCAAACCTGACCCCAGACCCCCAAAGGTGACCCCGGACCCCCCAAACGTGACCCCAAACTCCCCCAAACTTGCCCCCAGACTCACGCTCCGGGCCAGGGGTCCCCACTGCAGGGCCCGGGCCAGGCCCCGCCCCGGGGGGGGCACGGTGTCACCCCCCCAGTCCGTGATGGCCCCGAACGTCCCCGTCACCGTCACCGACCTGACCTGGGGGCAAAGGGCAAAGGGCAGCGGGGGCACGGGGGTGAGACCCCCCCCAAGAGGGGAAATTGGGGCTGAGACCCTCGGTAGGGGAAATTGAGGGGCTGAGACCCCTCAAAAGGGGAAATGGAGGGGGCTGAGACCCCCAGGACGGGGCTGAGATTCCCCTGGGAGGGGAAAATGGGGGCTGAGACCCCTGGCAAGGGAAATTGGGGGGCTGAGATGCCCCGGGAGGGACTGAGACCCCCAAGGAGGGGAAAAGAGTTGGGGGTCTCTGCCCAACGGGGGGGTCTCTGCCCTATGGAGGTATTTTGGGTGGGGGTCTGTGCCCCATAGAGGAATTTGGGGGGGGTCTCTGCCCCACGGAGGGATTTTGGGGGTCTCTGTCTCACCTGGGGGTCCCCCAGCGGGGTCTCTCCGGGCTCCCCCCCCCTCAGCACGGCCCCCGTGTATCCGGGGGGCAGCGGCAGCTCCCGACCCCCCAAACGGCGCCCCCGGAACGAGGCCCACAGATCTGGGGGGGAACGGGGAGTGAGGGACCCCCAAAATAACCGCAAAAACCCACCCGGGACCCCCAAAAACCTCCCTGGGACCCCAAAACCTGCTGGGGCCCCCCAAAAAGCCCCTCGGAACCCCCAAACCCGCCGCGGGCCCCCAAACCGCCCCCACCCCATCCCCAGAGCCCCTCCCGACCCCTCCAAACGCAATCCCAGCCCCTCAAATTTAGAAGCTCCCTCAGGAGCCCCCAAATTCAGGATCCCCCTCAGGATCCCCCCCAAATCTGATCCCCCTCCGGATCCCCCCAAATTCCGGAGCCCCCTCACGATCCCCCAAATCCGATCCCCCTCAGGATTCCCCCAAATTCCGGAGCCCCTCACGATCCCCCAAATCCGATCCCCTCATGATTCCCCCAAATTCCGGAGCCCCCTCACGATCCCCCAAATCTGATCCCCCTCACGATCCCCCCAAATTCCGGAGCCCCCTCACGATCCCCCAAATCCGATCCCCCTCAGGATCCCTCCAAGTTCAGGAGCCCCCTCAGGCCCCCCTCAGCCCTCACCGCCGTCGGGGCCGGTCCGGGCCTGCAGGAACGCGGCCACAGGCGCGGGCCCGTCGTGCTGGATGCGGCAGGGCAGGAGCTGAACCGGGAGCGGCTCCGGGGGAGCCCCGGGAGGGACCCGGACCCGAACCGGAGCCGCCATTTTATATTGGGGGGGAATTGGGGGAAGTGACGTCACAGCGCGCCGGAAGAGGCGGGAGGCGCCATTTTGGAGGGAACAAAGATGGCGGCGTCCATAGGGGAGGAAAGATGGCGGAAGTGGGATGTGCAAGGAATGATGGGAGATGTGGTTTGGGGTCAGGGGGGTTTTTAAACTCCCTCTTCGTGTACTGTGACCCCTCCCAGACCCCCAGGGATCCCCCCGCAGCCCTATGGGAGCCCCCAGCCCCACAGAGACCCCCAGAGACCCCCGGGACCCCTCCCATCCCTCCCCACTCCTCAAATACCCCCCAGACCCCCCGTCACAGAGCCAGACACGAATTTTGCACTTTCCAAGTTTTTTTTTAGGAAGGGGGAGGTTACAAAACAGGGGCTGGGGGCGCCATGTCCCGACACGCCACAGCCCCCCCTCAGCTATGTCGCGACATCTCAGGCCCCGCCCTCCCCCCTCAGCAGCCGCGCCAGCAGCAGGACCCCCCCCCAGCGCTGCCCCCGCACCCGCCCCTCCCCCCCCGGCCCCCCCCGCGCCAGGACCACGCCCTTGGGGGGGGCGGCGGCCGCCAGCGCCCATCCCCCACCCCCCTCCGCCCCCCCCCCTTCCGAGGGCACCAACAGGGGGGCGAGCGCGGGGGGAGGGGCGGCGGCGCCTCCCCCCAGCACCAGGAGGGTCTCGGGCCCCCCCCCCAGCGCCCCCCAAAGGGCCTCGAAGGCGCTGCGGGCCCGGGGGGGGTCCCAGGGCGGGGGGAACCCGAGGGGGCGGAGCCGGACCCCCAGAGGCAGCTCCAGCGGGGGGAGGGGCGCCAGGAACGAGACCCCGCCCCCTTCCTGGGGGTCTCCTGCCCCCCTCCCCGGGCTGAAAATGGCGGCGGCCTCGAGGGAGGGGGGCAAAGCTCGGGGGGGGCGCAGGGTCAGGGTCAGCTCGGCCCCGCCCCCACCCCCCCCGCGACCCCCCCCCAGCGCCGCCAGAGCCCCCTCGGCCCAGGCCCCGCCCCCTCCCAGCAGCACCTGCAGCGCCAGCACGGGGGGGGGCGGGGCGGCAATCTGAGGAGGGGTCTCGGGGTCCCCAATTTGGGGAGGGGTCCCGGAGCCCCCATTTCGGGTCGGGGTCCCCTCGCTTTGGGGCCCCCCCAGAGGCTCCAGGCGCAGGCGCAGTGGGAGGGGCACGGGCCGCCCCCCCCCCGCCAGCAGCGCCCCCCCCCAACCCTCGGGGTCCTCCTGGGGGGCTCCGGGGGGGGCCCCGAACGGGGGGAGGGGCCCGGGGAGGCAGCGCATGCGCAGTGGGGGAGGCGCGGGCAGCAGCGAGGGGGGGGCGCCCCCTCCCCCCCCGGAGCCCCCCCCGGAGCCGTTTTGGGGAGGGGGCGCGGGGGCGCAGCGCGGGGGGGGCCCCAAAACCGCGGCCAATTTGGGGGGGCCCAGCGCGGCCGCCAGCGCCCCCTGCAGGCGGCAGCGATCCCACAGGTCGGGGTCGCCCCCTCCCCAAATTGAGGGGGGGTCTCGGGGCGGGGGGGGGCACAGCGGGACCCCCCCGCGGGGCAGGAGGGGGGCGGCGGCGCTCAGGACCCCCTGAGCCCCCCCCCAGCCGCGCCCCCCGGCCGCCAGCGCCCTCCGCAGGTACCCGCGGAGCTGCGGCAGAATTTGGGGAGGGGTCGCGGGGGGGTCCCGCAGCACCCTGAGCACCGCGCGGAGCTGGGGGGAGCCGGGGGGGGGCGGGGGCGCCCGCAGCACCTGCGCCATCAGCGCCCCCCCCAGGGACCCCCCCAAAACCTTGGCCAGCTCCAGCAGGTGCGGGGGGGCCGCGGGGTGACCCCCCCCCAACAACCTCTGAGCCGCGACCCCCAAAGCCCCGCCCGGGACCCCCCCGAAACGGCGGCAATAGGAGAGAACGGCCCGGCAGAACAAATCGGGGGGACCCCCCCCCAAAAACTCCACCTGCGCCCAGAGCCACTCGCGGCCCCCCGGGAGGATGATTTGGGGGGGGGTCGGGGGGGGTCTCACAGCCCCCTCCCCCGGGATTATTTGGGGAGGGGTCGGGAGTCTCGCAGCCCCCTCTAGAATTTGGGGAGGGGTCGGGAGTCTCTCAGCCCCCCCCGGGGTAATTTGGGGGGGGTCGCAAAGCGCCGCGGCCGCCTCGAAACGGGGCAGGAAGAGCTCGGGGGGGTCCCCGGTGCCGCCGCCCCCCCCCGGGAACAGCGCGGCCGCCAAATGGGGGGGCAGCTCCGTGAGGGGCGGGGGGCGGGGCGGATTTTGGGGGTCCCCCCCCCGACGCCCCCCGCCCTGGAGGAGGCAGAGGAGGAAGAAGAGGCGCAGGGGGGGGGGCAGCGCGGGGTGCAGCGCCAGCGCCGCCAATCGCCGCGCCCCCCCCGCGCCGAGACCCCCCCCCAGCAGCGCCGCCTGCACCGGGGCCGGGTCCGCGCACGCCAAAACCGGGGGGGCTCCCGGGACCCCCCCCCCGGCGCCGGAACGAGGGAGATGAAGGAGCTGGGCCCGGGCGGGGGGGGCGAGGCCAAAGGCAGAGCCTGGGGGGGGGAAAAGGGGAGGGGGCGTTAGAAATGGGGGGGGGGGGGGGTGACTGAAATGGGGGGGAATCGTGGGGGGGTTTGGGATTTGGGGGTCCTGGGGGGGTCTGGGATTCGGGGAGGGGTCCCTGGGTCATAGGGGGGTGGGATTGGGGGGTATTGAAATGAAGGGGGGGCAAAGGGGGGGAATTCTGGGGGTCTGCAGGATTTGGGGGTCCTGGGGAGGTCTGAAATTGGGGGGGGGTCACTGGGATTTAGGGAGGTGGGATTTGGGGGGGATTAAAATGGGGGGGCCCAAAGGGAGGGAATCCTGGGGGTCTCCAAGATTTGGGGGTCCTGGGGGGTTGGGATTTGGGGAGGGGTCCCTGGGATTTGGAGGCCCCTGGAATTTGGAGGTCCCTGGGATTTGGGGTCCTGCGGAAGGGGTCTTGGACTGGGGGGTCCCCGGGATTTTGGGGGGGGGGTCTCTGGGATTTTTGGGGTCTCTGCACTCACCCGGATCCAGCCCCGCCTCTCCCCAGGGACCCGCTGGGTCTGGGGGGGGGGAAGGGATCAGGGGGTCGGGGGGGGGCTCCCAGTCCATACTGGGACCCACTGGGAGCCCCCAACCCTTACTGGGACCCTCCCAGTCCTTACTGGGACCCACTGGGAGCCCCCAACCCTTACTGGGACCCACTGGGAGCCCCCAACCCTTACTGGGACCCACTGGGACCCCTCCAGACCTTACTGGGACCCACTGGGACCCTCCCAGTCTTATGGGACCTTCCCAGTCCTTACTGGGACCCTCCCAACTCTTACTGGGACCCACTGGGACTCTCCAATCCTTACTGGGACCCCTCCCAGCCCTTACTGGGACTCACTGGGACCTTCCCAGTCCATACTGGGACTGACTGGGACCCTCGAGTCCATACTGGGACCGAACGAGACCTTCCCAGTCCTTACTGGGACACCCCAATCCTTACTGGGATGCCTTCAGACTTTACTGGGACTGACTGGTCCCCATCCCAGTCCTTACTGGGACACACTGGGACCTTCACAATCCTTACAGGGACCCCTTCAGACTTTACTGGGACCCACTGGGACCCTCCCAGCCCTTACTGGGACCCCCTAGGACCCTCCTAGTCCTTACTGGGATTGACCAGGCCCTTCCCAGTCCTTACTGCGACCCACTGGGATCCTCCAGTCCATACTGGGACCCCTTCAGACTTTACTGGGACACACTGGGATTCTCCCAACTCTTACTGGGACCGACCAGGATCCTCATAACCCTTACTGGGACCCACTGGGACCCTCACAGGATGCTCCCAACTCTTACTGGGACTCACTGGGACCCCTCAGTCCATACTGGGACCGACCGGGATCCCTTCAGACTTTACTGGGACCCACTGGGACCCTCCCAGTCCATACTGGGACCGACCGGGATCCCTTCAGACTTTACTGGGACCCACTGGGACGCTCCCAGTCCATACTGGGACCCCCTCCCACTCACCTGCCGCCCCCTCCGCCCTCAGCAGCAGCAGCGGCTGCGGCGCGGGGCAGCCCCGCCCGGGGGTCCCGGTGGTCCCGGTGCCGGTCCCGGTGGTCCCGGGGATCCCGGGGGTCCCGGTGGCGGCCGCGATCCGCCGCAGCTCCCGCTCGCACTCCGCCGCCGCCGCCGGGGCCGTCCCCGCCGTTCCCGGGCGCTGCAGCAGCGCCGCCAGCGCCGCCAGCCCCGCGCGGTCCCCGCGGGCCGCGAGCACCGAGAGCGCGGCCACGAGCAGGAGGCACCGGGGGGGACCCGGGGCGGGCTCCGAGAGCAGCGCCAGCAGAGCGGCACCGGGATCGGAGCCATCGGAACCGGGAGCGGCCGCGCCGGGGTCGGCCCCGGCCGGGCAGCGCTCAGGGAGCGGCGGGGAATCGAGCAGCAGCAGCAGCAGCTCCGTCTGCAAGTGGGGAGGGGGTCAGGGGGAGAGACCCCCGGAGGGACCTCCCAGCATGGGGGACCCTCCCTCAATACGGGGGACCCCGAATGGGCCCAGCAGAGACCGAAAATTCCCATCAAGTGCCGCTAAATTCTCCTCAAGGGACCCCAAATCACACCCAGGGATCCCAAATTCCACTCAAGAGACCTCAAATCACCCCCAGGGACCCCAAATCACACCCAAATACCCCAAAATCCCTTCAAGGGACCCCAAATCACACCCAGGCAGCCCAAATTCTCCTCAAGGGACCTCAAATTCCCCTTAAGGGGCCCCAAATTCCCCTTAAGGTACCCCAAATTACCCCCAGGGACCAAAAATTCCACTGAAGAGACGCCAAATTCCCCTCAAGGGACCACAAATCACACCCGAAGATCCCAAATTCTCCCTAAGGGACCTCAAATTTGCCTCAAGGCACCCAAAATCACCTCAAGGGACCCCAAATTCTTCTCAAGGGACCCCAAAATGCCCTCAAGGGAGCCCAAATCACACCCAAATATCCCAAATTTCCCCCAAATGACCCCAAACCCCCCCAGCCCCGGCCCCGCCCCTCTCTCCCGTCGCACACCTGATGACGTGCGGAGGGGCGGGGCCGGCGCAGGGCGGGGGGCGCGGGGGGCGCGAGCGCGGCCGCGAGCCGGGCCCAGGGACCCCCCCCCGCCATGGCCGCGGGGGCTGCCGGGAGCGCCGTGACGTCACAGCAACCCGCCCCCTCAATCCGTGACGTCACGCACACCCCGCGATGTCCGGGGAAGTGGCGGCGGACAGGTTGTGACGTCACAGCGCTCCCCTCCCCCCCCGCAGGTTTCCGTCCCTCCCCGGTGATGTCACAGGCGGGATTGGTGACGTCATATTTAATGTAGAGTGACGTGATAAGGGGCGGGGTTACTCACAGGCGGTTTGGGGGGCTCCTATGGACCCCCAGAGCCCCCCTGGGCCCTGCAGAACCCGCGTGTCCCCCCCCCCCCACGTCCCCACCGTGTCCCCCTCCATGTTCCCAATGTCCCCCCTAGTGTCACCCGCAATGTCCCCCCCGTGTCCCCTCCCTGTGTCCCCCCCCCCCGTTCCGGTCGGACCGGCCGCGCTCCCGGCCCCGCCCCCCTCCCCCCCGGGGGTACCGGGGACCCGCCCCGACCGCACCAACCGGACCGGACCGAGGGGGGGGCAGGTGACACCTCCGGGGACATCCTGACCCCCCCCCGGGGATGCCATCCCCGTGTCCCTCTGTCCCCATCCCTGTGTCCCTCCATGTCCCCGTGTCCCCAAAGTCCTCACGTCTCCATCTCCGCTGTCCCCGCTGTCCCCGGTGTCCAGGTCCCAATATCCCAATGTCCCCAAAAGCCCTCCCGTGTCCCCTGATGTCCCCGCTGTCCCCCGCCCCTCGTGGCTGTCCCCGATGTCCCAAAGTCCCCATGTCCCCATCCTCAATGTCCCTGATGTCCCGATGGCTGTCCGGGATGTCCCCGGTGCCCCCAATGTCCCAAAGTCCCCATGTCCCCATCCCCGGTGTCCCCCAGTGTCCCCTGATGTCCCCCGATGTCCCCGTGTCTCCAATGTTCCCGGTGCTGTCCCCGGGCCGGGCCGGGGGCTCCCGGTGCTGTGCCCCATGTCCCCAATGTCCCCCGCCCCCGGTGCTGTCCCCGATGCCCCCGGGGCTGTCCCCGATGTCCCCGGGGCTGTCCCCGATGTCCCCCGGTGTCCCCAACGCTGTCCCCGGGCCGGGGCGGGGGCTCCCCCGTTATTTCCCAAGCGGCGCCCGCCCGACCGGCTCCGGCTGCGGCGCGGCCCGGCCCGACCGGCGGAACCGGTCCGGGACAGCAGCGCGGGGCGGGACGGGGGACGCGCGGCGGGGCGGCACCGCCGGCACCGGCACCGCTCGGCACGGCACGGAACGGAACGGCACGGCTGGGACGGCACCGGCACCGCCCGGACCGGGACAGGACCGGGACAGCACTGCCGGGACCGGGACAGGACCACCGGGACTGGGACAGCACTGTTGGGATCGGGACAACACCGGGGCGGGACCGAGACAGCACAACCGGGACTGGGACAGCACAGCCGGGACCGGGACAGCACAACCGGGACCGAGACAGCACAACCGGGACTGAGACAGCACAACCGGGACCGGGACAGCACAACCGGGATAACAGAACCGGGACCGGGATAACAGAACCGGGACAGCACAACCAGGACAGCAGAGCCGGGACAGCACCGGGACAGTCGGGATAACAGCGCCAGGATTGGGATAACAGAACCGGGACCGGGATAACAGAGCCAGGACCGGGATAACAGAGCCAGAACCGGGATAACAGAGCTGGGACCGGGATAACAGAGCCAGGACCGGGATAACAGAACCAGAACCGGGATAACAGAACCAGGACCGGGATAACAGAACCAGAACCGGGATAACAGAGCCGGGACCGGGATAACAGAGCCAGAACCGGGATAACAGAGCCGGGACCGGGATAACAGAGCCAGAACCGGGATAACAGAACTGGGATAACAGAGGACGGCAGAACCGGGACAGCCCCGGGACAGGCGGCCCCGGTGCTGAGGGGGCGGCTCGGGGCCGGTGGCACCGGTGTGACAGCGGGTGGGGACAGCGGGTGGGGACAGCGGTGACAGCGGTGACAGCGGTGACCGCGGATCGCGGCGGTGACGCCAGACCGGGACCAGGCACCGGAACTGCCCCAATCCCCGGGATCTGAGCCCGAACCCGGGATCCTCTGGAGCGCCGGGATCCGGCGGGATCGGGGATCCAGCACCAAACCTGACCGGGAGCTGAAATCAATCAAATCCTCGGGATCCGCCATCAAAACCCACCAAAGATCTGGGGTTTGGTGCTGACAGTGACCAAATCTTGGGGATCCGGCACCAAAACTGAACGAGGATTTGGGATTGGCTGCGGATATTGACCAAACACTCCGGATCTGGGATCGAACCCAACGGGGATCCGGCATCGAACCTGACTGAGGATCCTGTGGGGGATCCATTGGGATCCATCAGAATCCATCGGGATCAATCAGGATCCATCGGCCAGGGTCAGGGATCCATCGGGATCAATCAGGATCAATCGAGATCCATCAGGATTAATCAGAATCCATCGCTATCCATTGGGATCAATCGGGATCCACCAGGTTTGATCAGAATCCATTGGGATCCATCGGGATCAGTCAGGATTAATCAGAATCCATTGAGATAAATCAGGATCCATCAGAATCCATCGGGATCCACTGGGATCAATTGGGATCGATCAGGGTCCGTCGGGATCAACCAGGATCCATTGGGATCCATTGGGATAAATCAGAATCCATCAGAATCCATCGGGATCAATCAGAATCCATCAGGATCAATCAGAATCCATCAGAATCCATCGGGATCAACCAGGACCCGCCGTCCCGGCCATGCCGCGCGCGTTCCTGGTGAAGAAGCCGGTGGTGGCCACGGCCAAGCGCAACTGGAGCGAGCTCCCGGACGAGCAGCGCGCCGAGATCTACGTGCCCAGTACGGGGGGCGACGTCTGGGGGGCGTCTGGGGGGCTGGGGGGGCCGGGATCCATCGGGAAATGGGATTTGGGGGGGCCACAGGGATGTGGGGGCACCAGGATTCATTGGGAGATGGGATTTGAGGGGATTCAGGGATTTGGGGGGGCCAGGATCTATCAGGAAATGGAATTTTGGGGGGTCAGGATCCATTGGAATAGGATTTGGGGGGCCAGGGATCTGGGGGGCCAGGATCTATCAGGAAATGGAATTTTGGGGGGTCAGGATCCCCTGGGAGATGAGATTTGAGGAGATTCAGGGATTTGGGGGAGCAGGAATCCATCGGGAGATGGGATTTGGGGGGATTTAGGGATTTAGGAGGGACCAGGTGTCCAGGGGGACCCAGGAATTTGGGGGACCCAGGAATTTGGGAGGACCCAGGAATTTGGGAGGATTCAGGAATTTGGGGGGCCTCAGGAATTCGGGGAGTCCCAGGAATTTTGGGGGTATCCCAAATGTTTTGGAGGTGCGCGGAAGGACCAAAGAATTCCGGAATTTTGTGGCTCCAGGAGACCCCGATTTTGGAAGTTTTGGGGTGACCTCCTTCCCCTCCATCCAGGGGCGTCCCCTAAGTGACAAATTTGGGGTTCAGCCCCCAAATCCCACCCAAACTCTGGGACAGGGGGGATCGGGGAGGATTTTGGGGTGCCCAGACCCCCTGGCCCTTTTTGGGGTGGGGGTTTGGACCCCCGGGAGGGTTTGGGGACGATTTTGGGGTGATTTTGGGGGATTTAGGGGAGGATTTTGGGGTGTCTGATGTGGGATTTAGGGGAGGATTTTGGGGTGATTTTAGGGGGATTTAGGGGAGGATTTTGGGTGATTTTAGGGGGATTTAGGGGAGGATTTTGGGGGGATTTAGGGAAGGATTTTGGGGTGATTTTGGGGGGTTTTGGGCTGCCCGCCTGGGTGGGGGGGGGGATTTTTGGGTGTCGCCCGTGTCCCCAAGGGGGGGGCGGGGGTGGCGTCCCCCCCCCGGGGCCCACGCGGGCGCCACCCGCCGGAAACCCCTAATTTGGGGCTGTAATTTGGGGTGTCGGGCGCGTCCATTCGGGGGGGCTGTAATTTTGGGGGTGCGGCCGGAGCCGCCTGACCGGTCTGGGGAACCCCAAAAGGGCGGGGGAGGGGAGCGGGGGAGGGGCCCCCAAATCCTCCTCGCGTCATGGGGGGGGGGCGGGGGGGGGCCCCATTGTGGGGTTCGATATGGGGAGGGGGGGGGGATCAGGGTTGGGGTTTCCGATTATTTTGGGGGGATTTTTTGGGATCCCGTTTTGGAGGGGGGGTCTTGGGTCAGGTTTGGGGTGTCCCCGTTGTGGGGTCCGATTTGGGAACGGGGGGGGGGTCAAATTTGGGGTGATTTTGGGGGGATTTTTGAGGTATCCCATTTTAGGAGGGGGTCACATTTGGGGTGATTTTTGGGTTTTTTTGAAGGTATCTCATTTTGGGGAGGGATCACATTTGGGGTGATTTTTGGGGGTTTTTTTTGGAGGGATCCCATTTTGGGGAGGGGGTTTGGGGGTGCAGGACCCCCCCCTGAAGCCGTGCCCCCCCCTCCCCAGTCTGTCTGGGGGGCTGCCCCCTGCGCAGGGACCCCGAGCCGGCCGTGGGCGAGGCCCCCGCGTCCCCCCTGGACATGACGCTGCCCCCCCGCGCCCCCCCCGGGCCCTTCCTGCACCCCAAGGGAAAGGTAAAGGGGGGGGGGGCCCAAATCTGGGGGGGGACCCCAAATCTGGGGGGGTCCCGAAATTTGGAGGGGTCCTGAAAGGGTGGGGGGGGGAGAAAATGAGCTGGGGAGGGCCCAAACTGGGGGGGGCAAACTGAGATTGGGGGCCCCCAAAATGGGGGGGTCTCCAAAAGTGGGGGTGCCCAAACTGGGGGGGGTTCCCCAAAATTGAAAATTGGGGGTGTCCAAACTAGAGGGGGATCTCCAAGTCCCCAAAACTTGAAATTTGGAGGTCCCCAAAATTGGGGGTGCCCAAACTGGGGAGGGTCCCTAAAATTGGGGGTGCCCAAACTGGGGAGGGTCCCTAAAATTGGGGGTGTCCAAATAGGGGGGGGGTGGTCCCCAAAATTGGCGGTCTCTGGGACTGGGGGCGTCTCTCTGATGGGGATTCCTTAGGGGAGGAGGGGTCTCCAAAACTGGGGGTCCCCAATTTTGTGGAGGGAGGGTCCCAAAATCCATGGGGGTCACTAAGGTGGGCTGGGGGTCCCCAAAACCAGAGGTCCCCAAGGAGGGCCACGGCTTTTTGGGGGGGTCCCCAAAACTGGGGGGGGTCTCTCCCCATAACTGGGGGGTCCCAAGGGATGTCCCCCCCCCCCATTTAACCCCTCCCTCCCTCCCCTCTCTCTCAGGTCCCCTCGGGCCCTTTGGGCGCCCCCCTCCCCCCGGGGCTGCCCCTGGCCGGGGGGGTCCCCGTGGGGGTCCCGGTGGCCGCGGGGGTCCCGGGGGGCTCCGAGCTCTTCTCGTGCCCCGTTTGCCACAAGAGCTTCGGCTTCCAGCGGATGCTGAACCGGCACCTCAAGTGCCACAGCGAGGTGAAGCGGCACCGGTGCCCCTACTGCGGCAAGGGCTTCAACGACACCTTCGACCTCAAGCGCCACGTGCGCACCCACACCGGTGAGAGCGGGAATGGGAATGGGATGGAACGGGATGGAACGGGTGGGATTGGGGCTGGAATGGGTGAAATTGGGGTGGGGAAAGGTTCAGTGACACCTTTGGCGCTGATCGACCTCAAGCGCCACGTGCGCACCCACACCGGTGAGAGCGGGGGGGAACGGGATGGAACGGGACAGGAACGGGATGGAACGGGACGGAACGGGTGGGAACAGCGTTGTGAATGAGATTGGAGCGGGAATGGAGTGGGATTGGGATTGGGAATGGGGCAGGAAGGGCTTCAACAACGCCTTCGACCTCAAGCGCCACGTGCGCACCCACACCGGTGAGAGCGGGAATGGGATGGAACGGGACAGGAACGGGATGGAACGGGTGGGATTGGGGCTGGAATGGGTGAAACTGGGGTGGGGAAAGGTTCAGTGACACCTTCGGCGCTCATCGACCTCAAGCGCCACGTGCGCACCCACACCGGTGAGAGCGGAAATGGGAATGGGATTGGAACGGGATTGGGGACAGGGACAGTGACAGCAACCAGCCCGGCCCCAATCTCCCCTCACTCCCCTGTCCCCACTTGTCCAGGCGTCTGTCCGGACAAGTGCTTCCTGCGTGACAGTGCCCTGTGTCACTCATTCACTGTCCCTCTGTCCCCCTGTCCAGGTGTCCGTCCGTACAAGTGCTCCCTGTGTGACAATGCCCTGTCTCCCATTCACTGTCCATGTCCCCACGTGTCACCTGTCCCCAATGTCCCCCTGTCCAGGTGTCCGTCCGCACAAGTGCTTCCCCTGTGACAATGCCCTGTGTCCCTCTGTCCCTGTCCAGGTGTCCGTCCGTACAAGTGCTCCCTGCGTGACAATGCCCTGTGTCACTCATTCACTGTCCCTCTGTCCCCCTGTCCAGGTGTCCGTCCGTACAAGTGCTCGCTCTGCGACAATGTCCTGCGTCACTCATTCACTGTCCCTCTGTCCCCGTGTCCAGGTGTCCATCCGTACAAGTGCTCCCCCTGTGACAATGCCCTGTGTCCCTCTGTCCCTGTCCAGGTGTCCGTCCGTACAAGTGCTCGCTCTGCGACAAGGCCTTCACGCAGCGCTGCTCGCTGGAGTCGCACCTGCGCAAGATCCACGGCGTGGCGCAGCGCTACGGCTACAAGGAGCGCCGGGCCAAGCTCTACGTGTGCGAGGAGTGCGGCGGCACGGCCGAGAGCCAGGACGCGCACCTGGCGCACCTGCGGCAGCGCCACCCGCACAGCCCGCTGCTGGCCAAGCTGGCCCGCAAGGCCGCGGCCACGCCCGCGCCGCGCCCGGCCCCGCCCCGCGCCGCCCCGACCCCGTAGGGGATGGAGAAAGGGGGCGGGGCCACGCCCGGCCACGCCCCGTGTGGCTCTGCCCCCGTAGAGGTGTGAGAAAGGGGGCGGGGCCACGCCCAGTCACGCCCTGTGTGGCTCCGCCCCTATAGGGGACTCATAAGGAAGGTGGGGCCATGCCTGGTTGGGGAGGGACACGCCCATTTAGGGGAGGGCACGCCCATTTTGAAGTTAGGGGAGGGACACGCCCCATTTAGGGAGGGACACACCAAGTGTGGGAGGGACACGCCCATTTAGGGGAGGGACACACCCATTTTGAGGTTAGGGGAAGGACACGCCCCATTAGGGACACGCCCATTTAGGGAGGGACATGCCCAGTTATGGGTAGGACACTCCCATTTTGGGCAGGGACACACCCACTTTAGGCAGGGACACACCCAGTTTTGGGATGAGGAAGAAACGCTCTTAGGCCACGCCCACAAGGGAATTGTGGCTACGCCCATTGTGTTGGGATACGCCCCTTTTGGGCGGGGTCGGGGAGAGAATTTGGTGTTGAAGCCACGCCCATTTGGAAAAGAAGTCACACCCACTTTGCCCCCTTGGGAATTAAAGCCCCTCTATGCTCACTGACCACGCCCCTCGTGATGGAGGTCACGCCCCCTTGTTGGCTGTGGGGTCACGTGGGGGTCTCGGCAGCCCCTCCCCCACACCGTGGGTGCCGTTAGTTCCAGTTTTTATTGCCCGAAACCCCCCAAAATCGGGGGTGGGGGAGAGGGCGGTGGGGGAGGGGCGGCCCCTCCCTCTCCAGTTCCGCGGGGGGGGGGAGAAGGGGGGGAGGGGTCGCCCCTCCCCCCCCCACAAAGTCCAGTTCAATTCCCGCCCTTTGGTCATAGGCTCCGCCCCCTCCCCTCCCCCACCCCCGGGGGCGTTTGGCAAAAGCAGAAAGGGGGGGGATGGGGGAGGGGCGGCCACACCCACCCGACCCCTCCCCCAAAATCGTCCAGATCCCCCCTAAGGCAGCTTGGCAGGGATGGGGGGAGGGGACCCCAAAAAATGCGGGGGGGACCCCCCCAAACAAAAGGGGGGGGGGGCGGCTCAAAATGGGAGGCGGGGGCGACAAAATTTGGGGAAATTAAAATTAAACCCCTCCCCATAAAGGGGGTGACCCCTCCTCAAAATTCTGCCCCGCCTCCCCCAAGAAGTTTCAGCCCCCAAATTTGGGGTGAAATGCCCAAAAAAATGGGGGGGGGGCGCCCCCAATTTATGGGTGTGGCTCCCTACCCCCCCGCCGAAATGGATCGTACCACCCTAAAAAAGGGGACCCCCCCCCAGATTAGTGTTACCCCCCCCAAAATAAATGAGGTGTTCCCCCAAAAGCGGGACCCCCCCTTCACGGGGCACCTCCTAATTAAGACGCGGCCCTCCCTAATTAACACACGCCCCCCCCCCAATTAAGGCCTTGTTGTACCGCCCTGCGCCCGCCAGGGGGCGCCACCCACAGGGAAGGGGGGCTCTTAAAGGGGCCGCGCTCCGTTTTGGCGAGGTCGTTTCCAGGGGGGTTTTGGGGTTATTTGAGGGGGTTTTTTTGGGGGGGGACACCCCCCGAATTCTACTCGATGACCACGATGAGGTCCTCGCCCTCCAGGCTGAGCCCGGGGCGCACGTGGACCTTGGTGACTTTGCCGCCCACGGGCGCCGTCACCACCGTCTCCATCTTCATGGCGCTCAGCACGCACAGAGGGTCCCCCTTGGCCACCGTCGTGCCCTCCTTGACCCGCACCTCGACCACCTCCCCCGGCATCGGGGCGCCCACCTGGCCCTTGGCGCCTTTCTCGGCCTTGGGGTGCACGTGCATCTCCTGGGGGGGGGGGGGGGTGGGAAATATGGGGGGGGGTCTGGGGTCACTGCGGTGTCACCCCAAAGTCACCCCAAAGTCACCCCAAAGTCACCCAAATCACCACAAAGTCACACAGAGGTACCCAAATCACCCCAAAATCACCACAGAGTCACCCAAGTCACCTCAAATCACACAGAGTTACCCCAAAATCACCACAAAGTCACCCCAAAATCACCCCAAAGTCACCACAGAGTTACCCCAAAGTCACCCCAAAATCACCCCAAAGTCACCCAAAATCACCACTGAGCTCGTCAACCTGGCCAGAACCTCCTGGAGTCCCCCCAAAATCACCCCAAACCCACCTTGAGTGCCTGCGTGTCCCGCACCAGGATGGATCTCAGCTGCCCTCCCAAATTCCCCCAAACCTCCCTCAAATCCCCCAAAATCCCCTCAAAAATCCCCCAAAATCTCCCCAAATGCCCCAAAATCCCTCAAACTTCCCCCAAAATCCCACCTTGAGCGCCTGCGTGTCCCCACCAGGATGGATCTCAGCTGCCTCCAAATTCCACAACCTCCCTCAAATCCCCCAAAATCTCCCCAAATGCCCCAAAATCCCCCAAACTTCCCCCAAAATCCCACCTTGAGCGCCTGCGTGTCCCGCACCAGGATGGATCTCAGCTGCCCTCCCAAAACCACCCAAATCCCCCTAAAATCCCCCCAAACCCCAGACCTCCCCAATTCCCAAACCACTTGAGCGCCTGCGTGTCCGCACCGGGAGTCTCAATGCCGTGAGCTGAAAAACCTCGCGCTGCCCGGCCGCGTTCAGGTCCCCGAGCGCCAGCGCCTTGATGTGCAGCGTCTTACCCCGCTCCAGCTCCACCTGGGAGTAAAGTGGGAGTAAATCATGTGCAAGGGTGTGTGACGGTGTCCAGAGGTGTGTAACTGGTGTGTAAGGGTGTCCAGGGGTGTGTAACTGGTGTGTAAGGGCCTTGGTGTGCAGGGTTTTATCCTGCTCCAGCTCCTCCTGCAAGTAAAGGGTGAGTAAATTGTGTGTAAGGGAGTAGATTGTGTAAATGGTGTGTAAGGGTGTCCAGAGTGTGTAACTGGTGTGTAAGGGACATGCAGCTTCTTCCCCCGCTCCAGCTCCACCTAGGAGACCTGGGAGTAAACTGCGTGTAAAACATGTGTAAATGGTGTGTAAGGGGCTCCAGGGCTGGGCAGAGAGTTCCAGGAGTGCACAAGTCCCAGTTCCCTCCCAGTCCATCCCAGTCCCTCCCAGTGCCCCCCAATCCCCTCCCAGTCCCCTCCAGTCCATCCCAATCCCCTCCCAGTCCCCTCCAGTCCATCCCAGTGCCCCCAGATCCCCTCCCAGTGCCCCCCAGTCCATCCATCCCTCCCTCCCATCCTCCCAGTCCATCCAGTCCATCCCAGTCCCATCCCAGTCCCTCCCAGTGCCCATTCCCAGTCCCCTCCCATCCCTCCCAATCCCCTCCCAGTCTCCTCCCAGTCCTCCCAGTCCATCCCAGTTCCCTCCCAGTCCCATCCCAGTATCCCCCAGTCCCTCCCAGTCGCTCCCAGTCCCTCCCAATCCCCTCCCAGTCCATCCCAGTCCATCCCAGTCCCCTCCAGTCCATCCATCCCTCCCAGTGCCCCCCAATCCCCTCCCAGTCCCCTCCAGTCCATCCCAGTCCCATCCCAGTTCCCCCCCAGTCCCTCCCAGTCGCTCCCAGTCTCTCCCAATCCCCTCCCAGTCCCCTCCAGCGCCCACCTCGAACTCCTCGGCCACGGTGGGCCCCTCGAGGAAGAGGCGGGTGCCCAGGCAGGCCACGGGCCCGAAGGTGCTGCGGAAGGAGTGGAACTCCTCGAACACCTTGGGGTAGAGCGCGGCCGAGAGCAGCTCCTCGGGGCTGGGGGGGGCCCCGAGCCGCGCCCCCAGCTCCCGGCCCAGCGCCTCGAAATCCAGGGGGGGCAGCGACGCCCCCGGGCGGCCCTCGACGCGAGGGAGGTCCTTCAGAACCTGGGGGGACAAGGGACATCATGGGACAGGGGGCAGTGACACCCCTGGGTGCCCCTCGACCCATGGGAGGTCCTTCAGAACCTGGGGGGACAAACGAATGGGGGGTCAGTGGGGTGGGGGACACGGGAATGGGACAGGGACATCACGGCAATGGGATGGGGACACCGTAAAAATGGGGTGGGGACATGGGACAGGACAGGGGACATGGGAAACAGGGGAGAGACAGCGTGGGAATGGGACGGGGGACAGGGGACAGGAGAGGGGACATTATGGGAATGGGATGAGGGACATGGGACAGGGGACATGGCAATGGGGTGGGTGCCATGGCAACCAGGGATGGAGACGGCAGCAGGGACTGCAGCATCCTGTTGCCATGGCAACAGCCTCTGGTACACCCTCCCAGTCCCTCCCAGTGCCATCCCACTCCATCCCAGTGCATCCCAGTTCATCCCAGTGCCATCCCACTCCTTTCCATTTCCTCCCAGCACCATCCCAGTCCCTCCCAGTTCATCCCAGTCCCTCACACTCCCTCCCAGTGCCTCCCAGTGCCATCCCAGTCCATCCCAGTGCATCCCAGTTCATTCCACTCCCTCCCAGTCCCTCCCAGTCCCTCCCAGTGCCATCTCACTCCTTTCCATTTCCTCCCAGCACCATCCCAGTCCCTCCCAGTCCTCCCAGTCCCTCCCAGTCCATCCCAGTCCATCCCACTCCTTTCCATTTCCTCCCAGCACCATCCCAGTCCCTCCCAGTCCCTCCCAGTCCGTCCCAGTCCATCCCACTCCTCTCCAGTCCCTCGCAGTGCCCACCTTGGAGCGGAAGGGCTCGGGGAAGCCGCCCGGGGGCACCCCGATGTGGCCCTGCAGGAACTCCACCACGCTGAGCGGGAAGGAGAGCTCGTCGGCGCGCGCCTCCACCTCCTCGCGGGACAGCGCGTTCTGCACCATGAACTGCGCCAGGTCCCCCACCACCTTCGACGTGGGCGTCACCTGGAGGGGCCAGGGGTCGCCAGGGGTCAGCTCGAGGTCACCTCGGGGTCATCTCACTGTTCGCTCTTGGGTTAACTCGTGGCTTAACTCATGGGGCTACTTGTGGTCAACTCAAGGATCGGCTCTTGGGTCATCTCGGGGTCAACTCATGGGTCAGTGTGGGAGGAACCTCTTGGGTCAACTCTTGGGGTCATCTTGGGGGTCAGCTCAGGGGTCACCACATGACCTCTCTTGGTGGAACAACCACCCATGGAGATCCTCCCACCCCACAGACATCCTCCATGCCATGGAGACCACCCGCCCCATGGACACCACCCAGTGCACATCACCCACCCCATGGAGACCCCAACCCCATGGAGATCACCCATCCCATGGAGACCACCCGCCCCATGGACACCATCTACCCTATGGAGACCACCTGGTGAACATCACCCACCCCATGGAGCCCCCCACCCCGTGGACACCATTCTATGGACACCACCCACCCCACAGACCTCCTCCATGCCATGAAGACCATCTGCCCTATGGACACCATTCTGTGGAGACCACCCCAAACCATAAAGACCTCCCACCCCATGGAGGCCATCTGCCCCATGGACACCACCCACCCTATGGAGACCATTCTAAGGAGACCCCAACCCCATGCAGACCCTCTACTCCATGGAGACCATTCTAAGGAGACCCCAACCCCATGGACACCATCTACCCCATGGACACCACCCAGTGAACATCACCCACCCCACGGACACCATTCTATGGGGACCCCCACCCCAAGCAGACCCCCCTGGACCCCCCATTTTCCCCGTACCTTGATGAGGTCCCCGAGCAGCTTGTTGGCCTCGGTGTAGGCCTTCTTGACCTCCTTGAACTTGTGTCCCAGCCCCATGGCGTGCGCCTGGAAGTGCAGGTTGGTGTACTGCCCGCCCGGGATCTCGTTCTCGTACACGTCCGCGTTGCCCGACTTCATGGTGGCCGTGCAGTCGAAGGCGGCGTAGAGGCCGCGCGCCGCCTCCCAGTACTCGCTGTACTCGAACACGCGCTGCAGGTCCAGCCCTGGGGACACGTGGGGACAGTGTGGGGACAGTGTGGGGACAGCCTGGAGGCATGGCAGGGACATGGCAGGGACATGGCAGGGACACTGTGGCACTCGCTGTACTCGAACACGCGCTGCAGGTCCAGCCCTGGGGACAGGAGACACGTGGGGACATGTGGGGACAGTGTGGGGACAGTGTGGGGACAGCATGGGGACAGCCTGGGGACATGGCGGGGACATGGCAGGGACATGGCAGGGACACTGTGGCACTCGCTGTACTCGAACACGCGCTGAAGATTGATCCCTGGGGACAGGGGACATGTGGGGACTTGTGGGGACATGTGGGGACAGCGTGGGGACAGTGTGGGGACAGCATGGGGACATGGCCAGGACACCAAGGGCAGGAGTGTGGCACTCGCTGTACTCGAACACGCGCTGCAGGTCCAGCCCTGGGGACGGGGACACGTGGGGACATTGTGGGGACAGCGTGGGGACAGCCTGGAGGCATGGCAGGGACATGGCAGGGACATGGCAGGGACATGGCAGGGACATGGTGGGGACACTGTGGCACTCGCTGTACTCGAACACGCGCTGAAGATTGATCCCTGGGGACAGGGGACACGTGGGGACATGTGGGGACAGTGTGGGGACAGCATGGGGACATGGCCAGGGCACCAAGGGCAGGAGTGTGGCACTCGCTGTACTTGAACACGCACTGCAGGTCCAGCCCTGGGGACGGGGACACGTGGGGACAGTGTGGGGACAGTGTGGGGACAGCATGGGGACAGCCTGTAGGCATGGCAGGGACATGGCAGGGACATGGCGGGGACACTGTGGCACTCGCTGTACTCGAACACGCGCTGAAGATTGATCCCTGGGGACAGGGGACAGTGTGGGGACAGTGTGGTGACACCATGGGGACAGCCTGGAGGCATGGCAGGAACATGGCAGGGACATGGCAGGGACATGGCAGGGACACTGTGGCACTCGCTGTACTGGAACACGCGCTGCAGGTCCAGCCCTGGGGACGGGGACAGTGTGGGGACAGTGTGGGGACATCATGGGGACAGCCTGGGGACATGGCAGGGACATGGCGGGGACACTGTGGCACTCGCTGTACTCGAACACGCGCTGCAGGTCCAGCCCTGGGGACAGGGGACACTGCAGGGACACTGCAGGGACACTGCAGGGACACCAAGGGGCTGTGGTGGATTCGGGATGAAGTCGTGGCTGTGGTGGCACCTCCAGGACTGTGGTGGCACCTCCATGCCTCGGTGACATCTCAAACCCTCATTGTCCCATTTAACCCTTGGGGACATCTCAAAGCCTTGCTGTCCCCCCATACCTTCCATGTCCCCCCCTGTCCATCCCCATGTCCCCACCTGTGTCCAGAGGTGTCCCCCCGTCTGTCCCCATGTCCCCACCTGTGTCCAGGGATGTCCCTCCCATGTCCCCACCTGTGTCCAATGTCCCCCTGTCTGTCCCCATGTCCCCACTTGTGTCCCCATGTCCCCACTTGTGTCCAAGGATGTGCCCCCATGTCCCCACCTGTGTCCAGGGGTGTCCCCTCATGTCCCTCCCCATGTCCCCACCTGTGTCCCCATGTCCCACCTGTGTCCAGGGACATCCCCCCATGTCCCCACCTGTGTCCAGGGATGTCCCTCCCATGTCCCCACCTGTGTCCAATGTCCCCCTGTCTGTCCCCATGTCCCCACTTGTGTCCAAGGATGTGCCCCCATGTCCCCACCTGTGTCCAGGGGTGTCCCCCCATGTCCCTCCCATGTCCCCACCTGTGTCCAAGGCTGTCCCCCCATGTCCCCACCTGTGTCCAGGGACGTCCCCCCCATGTCCCCACCTGTGTCCCCACCCGTGTCCAGGGCTGTCCCCCATGTCCCTCCCCATGTCCCTCCCCATGTCCCCACCCGTGTCCCCGTGTCCCCACCTGTGTCCAGGGCCGTCCCCCGCGCGCAGGCCACCACGGCGCCCATGCTGGGCTGGGAGGTCATGCCGGACATGGCGTCCACGGCCACGTCCACCACGTCGGCTCCGGCCTGGGCGGCCGCCAGCATGGAGGCCACGCCGGCCCCGGCCGTGTCGTGGGTGTGCACGTGCAGGGGCACCTCGGGGTGCTGCTCCCGGAGGGCACCCACCAGCAACCGGGCGGCCGCGGGCGTCAGGAGCCCGGCCATGTCCTGGGGAGGGGACACTGGGGTCACTGGGGGTCACTGGGGGGACATGGGGGGCACGGGGGGCATGGGGACCCTCAGTGTCCCACCCCTCATCCAGCCCGGCCATGTCCTGGGGAGGGGGCATGGGGGTCACTGGGGGGGGCACAGGACATGGGGACCCTCAGTGTCCCACCCTTAATGTCCCACCCAGCCAGCCCGGCCATGTCCTGGGGAGGGGACACTGGGGTCACTGGGGGTCACTGGGGGGACATGGGGGGCACGGGGGGCATGGGGACCCTCAGTGTCCCACCCTGGGTGGGTCAGGAGCCCGGCCATGTCCTGGGGAGGGGACACTGGGGTCACTGGGGGGGCACAGGACATGGGGACCCTCAATGTCCCACCCTGGGTGGGTCAGCAGCCCGGCCATGTCCTGGGGAGGGGACATGGGGGTCATTGGGGGGGTCTGGGGGTCACCCAGGGCATGGGGACCCTCAATGTCCCACCCTCAATGTCCCACCCCTCATCATCCAGCCCCGCCATGTCCTGGGGAGGGGACACCGGGGTCACTCGGGGGGGACACGGGGGATGTTGGGACCCTCAATGTCCCACCCTGGGTTGGTCCAGCCCAACCCTGGATAACAGAGGAGCCCCAAATTCACCCCAGCACCCCCAAATCCCTTTCCCAATTTGCCCAGGCCCCCCCCAAAACACCATAAACCCCCCCCAAACAACCCCAAACCCCCCCAGGACCCCCCAAACTCCCCCAGGACCCCCCAGACGCCCACCTTGATGCAGAGCACGTGTGTCCCTGCTGCCACCATCTGTCATCCCATTTCCCCAAACCCCTCCAGAACCCCCCAAATCCCCCTGAAATATCCCCCAAAACCCCCCCAGGACCCCCCAGACGCCCACCTTGATGCAGAGTATGTGTGTCCCCGCCGCCACCAGCTCCTTGGCCAGCCCCAGGTAGTAGCCCAGGCTGTACTTGGTGCGCGTGGGGTCGGCCACGTCGCCGGTGTAGGAGAGCGCGGCCTCCACCACGGCGCCGGCGCTGCCCGCGGCCTCCACGCCCAGCAGCAGGTTGGGCACGTAGTTGAGGGAGTCGAAGACGCGGAAAATGTCCATGCCGTTGGCCACGGCCACCTCGCAGAACCTGGGGACACCACGGGGACACCAAGGGGACACTGGGTGGGGTCACCTCGGGGTGGTCTCATGGGAAGTTTTGGGGTTGGGGTCACTTTGGTCACTCGGGGTTGCTCAGGGGGACAGTTCTGGGTTGTTGTTTTGTCCTCAGTGTCCCCTTTTTATGGCCACGATGTCCCCATGGGGCCTGCTGGTCCCTGTCCTGTTGTGTCCCCATGTCCCCCTTGTCCCTTATCTCTCTGTGTCCCCCAATATCCCCCAATCTCCTCTGTCTCCCCAGTGTCCCCATGTCCCCAATGTCCCCAGGGTGTCCCCCCTCACCTGTGCACCACGTTGTCAGGGTAGTTGGTGCAGCCCACGGCGTTGGCGCCCCGTGTCCCCTCCGTATCCCCATGTCCCCGAGGTGTCCCCAATGTCCCCAATGTCCCCAAGGTGTCCCCGAGGTGTCCCCAGTGTCCCCAATGTCCCCCTGACCTGTGCACCACGTTGTCGGGGTAGTTGGTGTAGCCCATGGTGTTGTGTCCCCCTGTCCCCCCTGTGTCCCCATGTCCCCAAGGTGTCCCCAAGGTGTCCCCAAGGTGTCCCCACATCCCTGAGGTGTCCCCAATGTCCCCAATGTCCCCCTGACCTGTGCACCACGTTGTCGGGGTAGTTGGTGTAGCCCACAGCGTTGGCACCCTGTGTCCCTATGGCGTCCCCATGTCCCCAAGGTGTCCCCACATCCCTGAGGTGTCCCCAGTGTCCCCAATGTCCCCCTGACCTGTGCACCACGTTGTCGGGGTAGTTGGTGTAGCCCACGGCGTTGTGTCCCCACGTCCCTGTGGTGTCCCCTCCATGTCCCCAAGGTGTCCCCACGTCCCCAAGGTGTCACCTCCGTGTCCCCAATGTCCCCAAGGTGTCCCCAATGTCCCCAATGTCCCCCTGACCTGTGCACCACGTTGTCGGGGTAGTTGGTGTAGCCCACGGCGTTGGCGCCCTGTGTCCCTATGGTGTCCCCATGTCCCCAAGGTGTCCCCAATGTCCCCAAGGTGTCCCCAAGGTGTCCCCAGTGTCCCCCTGACCTGTGCACCACGTTGTCGGGGTAGTTGGTGTAGCCCACGGCGTTGGCGCCCCATGTCCCCCCTGTGTCCCCATGTCCCTAAGGTGTCCCCGAGGTGTCCCCAATGTCCCCAATGTCCCCCTGACCTGTGCACCACGTTGTCAGGGTAGTTGGTGTAGCCCACGGCGTTGGCGCCCTGTGTCCCTATGATGTCCCCATGTCCCTAATGTCCCCAGTGTCCCCAAGGTGTCCCCAAGGTGTCCCCAGTGTCCCCCTGACCTGTGCACCACGTTGTCGGGGTAGTTGGTGTAGCCCACGGCGTTGGCGCCCTGTGTCCCTATGGTGTCCCCATGTCCCCAAGGTGTCCCCAAGGTGTCCCCAAGGTGTCCCCAATGTCCCCCTGACCTGTGCACCACGTTGTCGGGGTAGTTGGTGTAGCCCACGGCGTTGGCGCCCCGCAGCAGCATCTGGAAGGGGATGTTGGGCACGAGGCGCCGCAGCTCCCGCAGCCGCTCCCAGGGACACTCGTGCAGGAACCGCATGGCCACGTCGAAGGTGGCGCCTGGGGACACGCCCCGCCCTCAGACACGCCCCTCGCGGGTGAGACACGCCCATCATGCGAGAGCCACGCCCACCACACGAAACCCACGCCCCTTCATTCGAGCCCTGTCCTCACCCCCTGTTCCTGTGCAAGCCCCACCCACAGGGAAAGCCCCGCCCCAAATGCCACACCCAAGCCCCACCCACTCAAGCCCAACCCCTCGGGTCGTTAATCCCCAGCCCCAGGTGCTCCTGCTGAAGCTCCTCCCATGAATGCCCCACCCTTTAAGCCACACCCATTTTAGCTCCTCCCCTTCACTGCCACACCCCATTAAACCTCTCCCCTCACTGCCCCACCCTATTAAGCCACTCCCCTTGATGCCCCACCCCATTAAGCCCCTCCTCTCACTACCACACTCCATTAAGCTCCCCTTGCTGCCCCACCCCCTCAAGCCCCTCCCCCTCAATCCCCGCCCACCCCCATTAGCCCCGCCCACCTCCCCAGGTCTCCATGCTGCAGAGCGGGCTCAGCGCGTGCGACACGAAGGGCGTGTCCCTCAATGCCCGCCCATTCCCTCAAGCCCCGCCCATTCCCTCAATCCCCGCCCATTCCCCCAAGCCCCGCCCACCCCCCTTAGCCCCGCCCACCTCCCCAGGTCTCCATGCTGCAGAGCGGGCTCAGCGCGTGCGACACGAAGGGCGCCACGCGGGCCAGGTCGCGGGTGCGCACGCGCGTGGCCAGCAGGGACTGGTGCGCGTCGCGGAAGGTGGTGTCGGTGAGCAGCAGCCCCCGGTGCGCCCGCAGCGCCCGCGCGAACCCCGCGGGGCCCTCGCGCTGCAGCACCGCCCGCAGGCCCTCGGGGGGCGAGCCTGCGTGGGGGGCAACGGGGGACAGCGGTTAGGGGGGCTGGAAGGGGAATGGGGGCACCTGGATGGGGCATGGGGGGCAGAGGTTAGGGGGGCTGCAAAGGGAATGGGGGCACCTGGATGGGGCACAGGGGCAGAGGTTAGGGGGGCTGCAAAGGGGATGGGGACACCTGGATGGGGCAGGGGGGCAGAGGTTAGGGGGGCTGGAAGGGGAATGGGGGCACCTGAATGGGGCAGGGGGACAGCGGTTAGGGGGGCTGCAAAGGGAATGGGGGCACCTGAATGGGGCAGAGGTTAGGGGGGCTGCAAAGGGGGCACCTGAATGGGGCAGGGGGGCAGAGGTTAGGGGGGCAGCAAAGGGAATGGGGGCACCTGAATGGGGCAGGGGGCAGTAAAGGGGGGCAGGAAATGGGGAGGGGTCAGAGAGGGGCAGGGGGCACCTGTGCGGGGCAGGGGGGGAGAGGTTAGAGGGGGCAGTAAAGGGGGCAGTAAAGGGGGGCAGGGGGCAGAAGTCAGAGGAGGGGGAAACTGGGACAGTAAAGGGGGGCAGGGGGCAGAGAGGGGGCAGGGGGCAGTAAAAGGGGCAGGGGGAGAGGTTAGAGGGGGCAGGGGGTAGTAAAGGGGGGCAGAGAGGGGGTCAGGGGGTCAGTGAGGGGGTAAGGAGGGGCAGGGGGCACCTGGGGGCACCAGGGGGCAGAGGTTATGGGGACAGGGGGAGTAAAGGGGGCACATTGGGGACACTTTGAGGACACTATGGGGACATGCTGGTGACACATTTCGGACACATTTGGGACACTATGGGGACATGCTGGTGACACATTGGGGACACTTTGGGGACACATTGGGGACATGCTGGTGACACATTGGGGACACTCTGGGGACACTCTGGGGTGCCCCCCACTCACCCATGGGCACCGGAGGGGGGGTGGGCTCCACCAGCGCCGCCTTGGCCTTCACCGGGAGGGGGGTGCTGGGCCCGTTCACCATCACGTGACCTTGGGTGGGGGGACAGGTGTGACACGGGGGGGGTGACAACCCCGGGGACCCCCCCCCCCAAAACGCCTTAGGGGACCCCCAAACCCTTCCCGGGCCCCCCCAGAACCCCCCAGGAAAAGGATTTTGGGGATTTTTGCCCACCCAGGTAGTGCAGCAGTTTCTGGGCGCGGTTCTGGCCCGGCCGCAGGTGGAACAGCTCGGGGTTCTCGTCGATGAACTGAGTGTCGGCAGCGCCCGCCAGGAACTGCGGGTGAGCCAGAACGTTCTGCAGGAACGGGATGTTGGTCTGTGGGGAAAACGGGGGGGTCAGGGGGGTCCTGGGGACCCCCAGGATGGGCTGGGGGCTCACAGAGACCCCCCAAACTGGGGCCCCCAAACTGCGGGTGTGCCAGAACGTTCTGCAGGAACGGGATGTTGGTCTGCGGGAAAATGGGGGGTCAGGGGGGTCCTGGGGACCCCCAGGATGGGCTGGGGGCTCACAGAGACCCCCAAACTGTGCCCCCAAACTGCGGGTGTGCCAGAACGTTCTGCAGGAACGGGATGTTGGTCTGTGGGGAAATGAGGGGTCAGGGGGCTCACAGAGACCCCCAGGATGGGCTGGGGGCTCACAGAGACCCCCAAACTGCGCCCCTGAACTGCGGGTGTGCCAGAACGTTCTGCAGGAACGGGATGTTGGTCTGTGGGGAAATGGGGGGGTCAGGGGGGTCCTGGGGACCCCCAGAGACCCCCAAACTGCGCCCCCAAACTGCAGGTGTGCCAGAACGTTCTGCAGGAACGGGATGTTGGTCTGCGGGGAAAACGGGGGGTCAGGGGGGTCCTGGGGACCCCCAGGATGGGCTGGGGGCTCACAGAGAGCCCCCTTGTGACCCCCAAGAACCCCCCTGAATCCCCCCCAAACCCCCCCCCGCCCCACCTCGACCCCCCCAGCCCCATTTTGACCCCTCCCAGCCCCATTTTGACCCCCCCAGCCCCATTTTGACCCCTCCCAGCCCCATTTTGACCCCTCCCAAGCCCCATTTTGACCCCTCCCAGCCCCATTTTGAACCCCCCAGCCCCATTTTGACCCTCCCAAGCCCCATTTTGACCCCTCCCAGCCCCCTTTCGACCCCTCCCAGCCCCATTTTGACCCCCCCAGCCCCATTTTGACCCCTCCCAGCCCCCTTTTGAAGCCCCCAGCCCCACCTTGACCCCCCGGATGCGGAACTCGGCCAGCGCCCGGCTCATCTTGGCGGCGGCCGCCGGCTGGTCGGGGCCGTGCGCCACCACCTTGACCAGCAGGGAATCGTAATGGGGCGAGATGAGAGCGCCCTGGAACGCCGAGGCGCCGTCCAGGCGGATCCCCATCCCCTCCCCGGAGCGGAAAACCTGCGGGAGAGACCCAAAATCCCATGGAAACAGCCCAAAATGTAATGGAGACACCCCAAATCTGTGAACATCCCAAGGCGCCGTCCAGGCGGATCCCCATCCCTTCAACAGAGCGGAAAACCTAAAGGGAGAGACCCAAAATCCCATGGAAACGCCTCAAAATATCTGTGAACATCCCCAGGCCCCATCCAGGCGGATCCCCATCCCCTCCCTGGAGCGGAACCTGAAGGAAAAGACCCCAAAATCCCATGGAAATAGCCCAAAATTCAATGGAAACAGCCCAAAATCTGTGAACATCCCGAGGCCCCGTCCAGGCGGATCCCCATCCCCTCACCAGAGCGGAAAACCTGAAGGGAGAGACCCAAAACCCCATGGAAACGCCTCAAAATGCAACGGAAATGCCCCAAAATGCAACGGAAACACCGCAAACCCGACGGAAACGACCTAAATCCTATAAACAACTGGGAATCCTACAGACGCCACAAAATCCAATGGAAACGCCCCAGAATTGTACAGACGCCACAAAATCCAATGGAAACACCCCAGAACCTACAGACGCCACAAAATCCAATGGAAACACCCCAGAACCTACAGACGCCATGGAACCCAATGGAAACGCCCCAAAATTGTACAGACACCATGGAACCCAATGGTGCTGTGTCCATCCCAGAGCTGTCCCCATCCCAGTGTCCCATTTGTCCCCATCCCAGGGGTGCCCTGGCACTGTCCCCATCCCGGGGGTCCCGGGGGTCCCCCCTCACCTCGATGCGGCCGGTGTCGGGCTGGAAGCCGCGTGCGGGGTCCTGGCACTGTCCCCATCCCAGTGTCCCGTTTGTCCCCGTCCCAGTGTCCCGTTTGTCCCCATCCCAGGGGTGCCCTGGCACTGTCCCCATCCCAGGGGTCCCGGGGGCTGTCCCGGGGGTCCCCCCTCACCTTGATGCGGCCGGTGTCTGGCTGGAAGCCACGGGTGGGGGTCCTGGCACTGTCCCCATCTCGGTGCTGTCCCCATCCCAGCAGTGTCCCCATCCCAGTGTCCCATTTGTCCCCATCCCAGGGGTCCCGGGGGTCCCCCCTCACCTCGATGCGGCCGGTGTCGGGCTGGAAGCCGCGCGCGGGGTCCTCGGTGGTCACCCGGCACTGGATGGCGCAGCCGTTGACGCGGATCCGCTCCTGCTGCAGCCCCAGCTCGGGCAGCGAGCGCCCCGCGGCCACCTGGAGCTGCGCGTGCACCAGGTCCACGCTGGGGACAGCGAGGGGACAATGGGTTAGGGGACATGGGGACACACTGGGGACACCGGGGGAGACATGGGGTTAGGGGACATGGGGACATGCTGGGGACACGGGGACAATGGGGGACAATGGGGGACAATGGGGACATTGGGGTTAGGGGACACAGGGACAATGGGGGACACGGGGACAGCGGGTTAGGGGACATGGGGACAATGGGGGACACGGGGACAGCGGGGACACAGGGACAGCGGGGACACGGGGACAATGGGGACAATGGGTTAGGGGACATGGGGACACGCTGGGGACACCGGGGGACAACGAGGTTAGGGGGTACAGGGGACACAGGGACAATGAGGGACACGGGGGAAGGGGGGACATTGGGGTGAGGGGGGGTCAGGGCACATGGGGGGACACGGAGACAGTGGGGGACACAGGGATAGCAGAGGGACATGGGGACATTTGGGTCAGGGGACACAGGGGACAATGGGGACAGTGGGGTCAGGGGGGTACAGCGGACACAGGGACACGCTGGGGACACGGGGACATTGGGGGACACAGAGACAGTGGGGGGACAATGGGGACATTGGGGTCAGGGGGTACAGGGAACAATGGGGGACCATTTTTTTTGGTGTTCCCCCTGCCATTTTGGGTCCCCAATGCCATTTTTGGGGTCCCCCCTGGGATATTTGGGTCCCCCCAGGTTTCGGGGTCCCCCCAGGTTTTGGGGTCCCCCCAGGTTTTGGGGTCCCCCCTGGGATATTTGGGTCCCCCCAGGTTTCGGGGTCCCCCCAGGTTTTGGGGTCCCCCCAGGTTTTGGGGTCCCCCCAGGTTTCGGGGTCCCCCGCTCACTCGGTGATCTCCTCGGTGACCGTGTGCTCCACCTGCAGCCGCGAGTTGACCTCGATGAAGTAATAGTCCCCGCTCTGGTCCACCAGGAACTCCACGGTGCCGGCGTTCTCGTAGCCCACCTGGGACCCCCGCGCTGGCTCAGCGAGGGCCGGGGGCTGCAGACCCCGGGGTCCCCCCAGCCCTGGCTCCTGGCACCCCTCAAAGGTCCCCAAGGACCCCCAATGTCCTCCTGGGGGCCTTCTAGGGTGGTTCTGGTTCCTCGATGTTCTCCCAATCCCACAATGTCCACCTCAGTCCATCAATGCCAATCTTGGTCACTCAATGTCCATCTGGGTCCCCAATGTCCACCTGGGCCCTCCAATATCCACCTTGGTCCCTCAATGCTCATCTTGGTCACTCAATGTCCATCTGGGTCCCCAATGTCCACCTCAGTCCATCAATGCCCATCTTGGTCACTCAATGTCCATCTTGGTCACTCAATGTCCACTTGGGTCCCTCAATGTTCTCCCAGGAACCCCAGTTTTCTTCTGAGATCTTCAATGTTCACTTGAGTCCTGCCCAATGTCCACCTCAGTCCCTCAATGTCCACCTGGGTGCCCCAATGTCCATCTTGGTCACTCAATGTCCACCTGGGTCCCCTGATGTCCTCCCAAGATCCCACCCCCATTGCCCTGGGGCTGTCCCCGGGTGTCCCTGCTGTCCCTAGGGCTGTCCCCAGGGCTGTCCCCACAATGTCCCCAGTGTCCCCAGGGCTGTCCCCAGGGCTGTCCCCAGGGCTGTCCCCACAATGTCCCCAGTGTCCCCATGGCTGTCCCTGCTGTCCCCAGGTGTCCCTGCTGTCCCCAGGGCTGTCCCCAGTGTCCCCATCCTGTCCCCATGGCTGTCCCCACAATGTCCCCATCCTGTCCCCAGGGCTGTCCCTGCTGTCCCCATGGCTGTCCCCACAATGTCCCCGCTGTCCCCATCCTGTCCCCAGGTGTCCCTGCTGTCCCTGGATGTCCCCGCTGTCCCCATGGCTGTCCCCAGTGTCCCCAGGGCTGTCCCTGCTGTCCCCAGGGCTGTCCCCATGGCTGTCCCTGCTGTCCCCAGGGCTGTCCCCACAATGTCCCCGCTGTCCCCAGTGTCCCCAGGTGTCACCTGGCGGGCCAGGCGCACGGCGTCGTCGGCCAGGCGCGCCCGCAGCTCCGGGGGCAGCCGCGCTGCCGGGGCGATCTCCACCACCTTCTGGTGCCGGCGCTGCACGGAGCAGTCGCGCTCGTAGAGATGGACCACGTTCCCGTGGGAGTCACCTGGGGGATCAGGAACCCAAAAATGGGACAACTGACCCCAAAAATGGAGTAACAGACCCCAAAAGGGACCTGCACGGAGCAGTCGCGCTCGTAGAGATGGACCACGTTCCCGTGGGAGTCACCTGGGGACGCCAAACATGGAGTGAATGACCCCAAAAATGGAGAGACTGACCCCAAAAATGGAACTGGGAACCGCAAAAATGGGAATATTGACCCCAAAAATGGAGAGACTGACCCCAAAAATGGGACTGGGAACCCCAAAATGGGACTGGGAACCCCTAAAATGGGACTGGGAACCCCAAAAATGGAGTAACCGACCCCAAAAATGGGACTGGGAACACCAAAAACGGAACTGGGAACCCAAGAATGGAACTGGGAACCCCAAAAATGGGAATGGGAACCCCAAAAATGGGACTGGGAACCGCAAAAATGGGACTGGGAACCCCAAAAATGGAGTAACCGACCCCAAAAATGGGACCTGCACAGAGCAGTTGCGCTTGTACGGATGGACCACGTTCCCGTGGGAGTCACCTGGGGACGCCAAACATGGAGTGAATGACCCCAGAAATGGAGAGACTGACCCCAAAAATGGGACTGGGAACGCCAAAAATGGAACTGGGAACCCCAAAAATGGAACTGGGAATGCCAACAATGGAACTGGAACTCCAAAAATGCAACTGGAACCCCAAAAATGGAACTGGGAACTCCAAAAATGGGACTGGGAACACCAAAAATGGAACTGGGAACCCCAAAAATGCAACTGGAGCCCCAAAAATGGAACTGGGAACTCCAAAAATGGGACTGGGAACACCAAAAATGCAACTGGAGCCCCAAAAATGGGACTGGGAACCCCAACAATGGAACTGGGAACCCCAAAAATGGAACTGGGAACTCCAAAAATGGGACTGGGAACACCAAAAATGGAACTGGGAACCCCAAAAATGCAACTGGAGCCCCAAAAATGGCCCATCAGACCCCAAAAGGGATCAGAGAACCCCAAGAGCGCCCCAGCAGCCGTACCCAGGATCTGGACCTCGATGTGCCGCGGGCGCTCGATGAATTTCTCCACGAACAGGTCCCCGTTGCCAAAGGCGGCCAAAGCCTCCGAGGTGGCGCGCGAGAAATTCTCCTCCAGCTCCTGCGGGACCCCCAAAGTGGCTCCCCAAATTCCAGGGACACCCCAAAACCCAGGGACCCCCAAAACCAGGGACCCCAAATTTCAGTGATCCCCAAAACCAGGGATGCCAAAAGTCAGGGACCCCAACTTCCAGAGACCCCCAAATTCCAGGTACCCCAAATGTCAGTGACCACAAAAGGCAAGGACCCCAAATTCTAGGGACCCCCAAAATCCAGAGATCCCAAAAACCAGGGATCCCAAAACCCAGGGACCCCAAATTCCAGGGATGCCAAAATCCAGTGACCCCCAAAACCCAGGGATCCCCCAAAACCCAGGAACCTCCAAAACTCAGGGACCCCAAATTTCAGTGACCCCAAAACCAAGGGACCCCAAATTCCAGGGACCCCAGAATGCAGGGATCTCCAAAACTCAGGGACCCCAAATTTCAGAGTCCCCAAAAGTCAGGGATCCCAAATTCCAGGGACCCCAAAACCAAGGGACCCCGAATTCCAGGGACTCCAAATTTGGGGTTGCTGGGATTTGGGGTCCCGGGCATTTGGGGTCTGGGGATTTGACATTTCTGGGGAATTTCATTTCTCAGGGATTTGGGACTCTGGGGATTTGGCATTCCTGGGAGATTTGGGATTTTGAGTGATTTGTGCTCCCGTGGATGGGGGTTGTGGGAGATTTGGGTCTGGGGGATTTGGGGTCTGGGGGATTTGGGTCTGGGGGATTTGGGTTCTGGGGGATTTGGGGTCTGGGGGATTTGGGTTCTGGGGAATTTGGGTCTGGGGGATTTGGGTTCTGGGGTATTTGGGTCTGGGGGATTTGGGTCTGGGGGATTTGGGTTCTGGGGGATTTGGGGTCTGGGGGATTTGGGTTCTGGGGAATTTGGGTCTGGAGAATTTGGGTCTGGGGATTTGGGTCTGGGGGATTTGGGTTCTGGGGTATTTGGGTCTGGGGAATTTGGGTTCTGGGGGATTTGGGTTCTGGGAGATTTGGGTTCTGGGGGATTTGGGTTCTCAGGAATTTGGGTCTGGGGAATTTGGGTTCAGGGGGATTTGGGTTCCTGAGGAATTTGGGTTCCTGAGGATTTGGGTCTGGGGGATTTGGGTCTGGGGGATTTTTGGGTTCTTGGGCACCAGAATTCCAGTGGATTTGGGTTCCTGGGGAATTTGGGTTCAGGGGAATTTGGGTTCAGGGGGACTTGGGGTTCTGGGGGTTTGGGTTCCTGGGGGAATTGGGTCTGGGGTCGTACCTGGGGGGCCCGGACCACCCTCATGCCGCGGCCGCCCCCTCCATGGGCGGCTTTGAGGATCACGGGGAACCCGACCCGGGTGGCGAAATCGCGAGCCTCGGCCAGCGCCGACACCGGCGACGGCGTCCCCGGCACCACCGGCACCCCTGCGGCGGCACGGCGGCTCAGGGACCCCAAACCCCCGAAAACCCCTCAAAATACTCCCTGAAACCCCCAAAATCCCCCCTGAAACCCCCAAAAATCCCCCCTGAAACCCCCAAAAATCCCCCCTGAAACCCCCAAAATCCCCCAAAAATCCCCCCTGAAATCCCCCCTGAAACCCCCAAAATCCCCCCTGAAACCCCCAAAAATCCCCCCTGAAACCCCCCAAAATCCCCCCTGAAACCCCCCAGAACACTCCCAGACCCCCAAAATCCCCCTTTTAACACCCCAAACCCCCTTTTAATCTCCCCAAAATCCCCCTTTTAACACCCCAAACCCCCTTTTAATCTCCCCAAATCCCCCTTTAACCCCCCCAGCCCCCTTTATCCCCCCCAAACCCCATTTTAACCTCCCCAAATCTCGTTTTGATCTCCCCAAAATCCCCATTTAACCCACCGACACCCTCTTTTAACCCCCCCAGACCCATTTTAACCCCCTTTTAACCCCCCCAAACCCATTTTAACCCCCCCAAACCCCATTTTAACCCCCCAGACCCATTTTAGCCCCCCCAAAGCCCCTCTGCGCCCCCCACCTGCAGCGATGGCGATGGCCCGCGCCTCCACCTTGTCCCCCATCTTCCTCACCACCTCGGGCCGCGGCCCCACGAAGCGAACGCCGGCGTCCAGGCAGGCCTGGGCGAAATCGGCGCGCTCCGACAGGAACCCGTACCCGGGGTGGATGGCATCGACTCCATTCTCCTGAAAAATGGGGGGATCAGGGGGGATTAGGGGGGCTTTGGGACCCCCAGGGCTCCGACAGGAACCCGTACCCGGGGTGGATGGCATCGACCCCGTTCTCCTGAAAAATGGGGGGATTAGGGGGGGTTTAGGGGGGCTTTGGGACCCTCAGGGCTCCGACAGTACCCGGGGTGGATGGCATCGACCCCGTTCTCCTGAAAAATGGGGGGATTAGGGGAGGTTTGGGACCCCCAGGGCTCCAACAGGAACCCATACACAGGGTGGATGGCATCGACCCCGTTCTCCTGGAAAATGGGGGGATTAGGGGGGCTTTGGGACCCCCGGGGGCTTTGGGGACACCAGGGCACCCCCAGGGGATCTGGGGAGTCACAGGGCCACCAGGGCACCCCTGTGGGCACCCCCAGTGTCCCCAGGTGTGTCCCAGGTGTCCCCAGGTGTGTCCCAGCTGTCCCCAGGTGTGTCACAGCTGTGTCCCCCCATGCCCCCTGTGTCCCCAGGTGTGTCCCCGTACCTGTGCCACCCGGATGATGTCGGGGATGTGCAGGTAGGCCTGCACCGGGGGCAGCCCCCTCCCCACCAGGTACCCCAGGTGTGTCTGAGCTGTGTCTCTCTGTGTCCCCTGTGTCCCCAGGTGTGTCCCAGCTGTCCCCAGGTGTGTCACAGCTGTGTCCCCCCATGCCCCTGTGTCCCCTGTGTCCCCAGGTGTGTCTGAGCTGTGTCCCCCATGCCCCCAGCTGTCCCCAGGTGTGTCCCCAGGTGTGTCCCAGCTGTCCCCGTACCTGTGCCACGCGGATGATGTCGGGGATGTGCAGGTAGGCCTGCACTGGGGGCAGCCCCCTCCCCACCAGGTACCCCGGGTGTACCCCAGGTGTGTCCCAGCTGTGTCCCCCATGCCCCCAGCTGTCCCCAGGTGTGTCCCAGCTGTCCCCAGGTGTGTCCCAGCTGTCCCCGTACCTGTGCCACGCGGATGATGTCGGGGATGTGCAGGTAGGCCTGCACCGGGGGCAGCCCCCTCCCCACCAGGTACGCCTCGTCCGCCTTCTGCCGGTGCATCTGCCCCGTGTCCTGCTCCGAGTACACGGCCACCGTGCGGATGCCCAGCTCCGTGCAGGCCCGGAACACGCGGATGGCAATCTCACCTGGGGACAGGGGGACATTGGGGACATTGGGGACACCCTGGGGACATTGGGGGTACAGAGACACAGGGACATGGACACAGGGACACGGGCAGGGACAGGGACACGGGCACCGTGCGGATGCCCAGCTCCGTGCAGGCCCGGAACACCCTGATGGCAATCTCACCTGGGGACATGGGGGACATCGGGGACATTGGGGACACCCTGGGGACATTGGGGACACCGTGGGGACACCCTGGGGACATGGGGGATACAGGGACACAGGGACAGGGACACAGCCACTGTGCGGATGCCCAGCTCTGTGCAGGCCCGGAACACGCGGATGGCAATCTCACCTGGGGACAGGGGGACATTGGGGACATTGGGGACACCCTGGGGACATTGGGGACACCCTGGGGACATGGGGACACTGTGGGGATAGACACGGGGACAGGGACACAGGGACAGGGACACGGGCACCGTGCGGATGCCCAGCTCCGTGCAGGCCCGGAACACCCTGATGGCAATCTCACCTGGGGACAGGGGGACATTGGGACATTAAGGACACCCTGGGGACATTGGGGACACCCTGGGGACATTGGGGACACCCTGGGGACATTGGGGACACTGTGAGGATATGGCACAGGGACAGGGACACGGGCACCGTGTGGATGCCCAGCTCCGTGCAGGCCCGGAACACGCGGATGATGACTTCATCCTGGGGACATTGGGGACATTGGGGACACTCTGGGGACAGGGACACGGCCACCATCCAGATCCCCAGTTCTGTGCATGCCCAGGACATGTGGGTGGTGACTTCATCTTGGGGACACTCTGGGGACACTCTGGGGACAGGGCCACCATCCAGATCCCCTGCTCTGTGCACATCCAGGACACGTGGAGGGTGAGCTCATCCTGGGGGCATTGGGGACAGTGGGACATGGACAGACACAGGGACACGGGGACATGGGGACACTCTGGGGACACTCTGGGGACACTCTGGGGACACCCTGGGGACACTCTGGGGACACTCTGGGGACAGGGCCACCGTGTGGATCCCCAGCTCTGTGCACGCCCAGAACACGTGGGTGGTGACTCCATCCTGGGGACACTCTGAGGACATGGGGACACTTGGGGACATGGAAACACCTTGGGGACACCTGAGGACACCTTGGGGACACCTTGGGGACACTTGAGGACACCTTGGGAACAACAACTTGGCGACCCCACCTGGGGCCACACGGGGTCAGGGAGGGGATTCAAGGGACATTGGGGGCTCAGGGGACATTGGAGGGTCCTGGGGGGGTTTCAGGAGGTCAGGGTGGGTTTGAGGAGGGGTCTCAGGAGGTCAGGGTGGGTTTGAGGAGGGGTCTCCCATCACTCACCCCTATTGGCCACCAGCACCTTCCTCAGGGGCCGGTAGCTGAGGGGCCTGGGGGGTCCCAGGGGGGTCTCAGGGGGTCAGGGTGGGTTTGAGGAGGGGTCGCAGGGGGTCAGGGTGATTTGAGGAGGGGTCTCCCATCACTCACCCCTGTTGGCCACCAGCACCTTCCTCAGGGGCCGGTAGCTGAGGGGCCGGGCGGGCCCGGGGGGGCCCCGGAGCAGCCGCAGCCCCAGGAGGGCGCGGCCCCCGCGGGGGCGGCACAGCTGGAACATCTGGGGGGGGGGGGAAGGAAGGAAAATCGGAAAATTGGAAAATAATTGTAAAATTGAGACCCCCGTTCCCTCCTCAAAGGGAGAATCCCCCTCCCCTCCCCCCCAAATCCCCTCTGCCCCACTGACCTTTGACCCCGCCCTGAGTCAAAAAGCCCCCGGGGCTCCCCCTCCCCCGCTCACCTCTGCCCCAGTGACCTTTGACCTACCCCCCTTTGATCTTCCTTTGCATGGGGGTCTCAGCCCTAAATCCCCCCAAATTCCACCCCTAAAATCCCCCAATTTTTGCTCAAAATTCCCCAAAAAATTCCCCCCAAATTTTCCCCAAATTCCCCCAAAAATTCCCCAAAATTCCCCCAAAAATCCCTCCTGAAATTCCCTCAAATTCCTCCCAAAATCCTCCCTAAAAATGCCCCAAATTCCCCCCAAAAATTCCTCCGAAAGTCCTCCAAAAATCCCTCCAAAAATCTCCCCAAATCCCACCCAAAATCTGCCCCCAAAAAATCCCTAAAAATCCCCTAAAATCCCCCAAATATCCCCAAAATTTCCCCAAAAATCCCTCCCAAAATTCCCTCAAATTCCTCTCAAAATCCTCTCCAAAAAATCCCTAAAAATCCCCAAAAATCCCCCAAACCCCCCCCGCACCAGGATTTTTACACAACCCCCCCCTTGCACACTCAGGCCCGGGCCTGTCCCCCCTTGCACAACCCCCCCTCCTCCTCCCCTTGCACAACCCCCCCTTGCACAATCACCTCTTGCACGAGAATCCCCCCAAATTTGCACAAATCCCCCCCAAAATCCCCCCCTTTTTGCACAACTGTCCCCCCTTTTGCACAAGTCCCCCTTCCCATTTTGCACAATTAGCCCCCAAAAATCCCCCCACGTTTTTGCACAATTCCCCCCCTTGCACAAATCCCCCCCATTTGCACAAATCCCCCTCCCCTTTATTGCACAATTTCCCCCACAAAAATCCCCCCATTTTTGCACAAGCGTCCCCCCCTTTTTGCACAAATCCCCTCCCCTTTTTGCACAAGCGTCCCCCCTTTTCGCACAATTGTCCCCCCTCATTTGCACAAATCCCCCCCCAAAATCCCCCCCATTTTGCACAAATCCCCCTCCCATTTTGCACAAATCCCCCCCCCCATTTTACACAAATCCCCCTCCCCATTTTGCACAAATCCCCCTCCCCATTTTGCACAATTCCCCCCCTTTTTGCACAACCCCCCCTTGCACAAATCCCCCTCCCCTTTTTGCACCATTTCCCCCCACAGAAATCCCCCCGCTTTTGCACGAACGACCCCCCCCCCATTTACACGAATCCCCCCCCCCTTTTTTGCACAACCCCCCCCTTGCACAAGTGTGTCCACCCCCCCCTTTTTGCACAATTTCCCAACCCCTGCACGACCCCAGCCCCTCCTGAGCCCCCTCCCCATTCCCGGCACCGTCACCGTCCCGTCCCCCGTCTGTCCCGGTGTCCGTCTGTCCGTCTGTCCGGCCCGTCCCGACTCCCCCTATCCCCGGTACCGTCACTGTTCTGTCCCGGTGTCCGTCTGTCCGTCTGTCCCCTCTCTGTCCGTCTGTCCGGCCCGTCCCGACTCCCCCTATCCCCGGTACCGTCACTGTTCTGTCCCGGTGTCCGTCTGTCCCGCTGTCCCCTCTCTGTCCGTCTGTCCGGCCGGTCCCCCCCCCCTCCCCGGTGAATCATTGACCGGGGGGGGGCAAAGTCCGACCGGGGGGTGGGGGCACCGGGGGGGGGCACCGAGGGGCAAACTGGGACAAACTGGGGGGAAACTGGGGCAAAACCAGGAGAAACTGGGACAAACTGGGAAAAACTGGGAAAAAGCTGAGGCAAAATGGGGGAAATTTGGGGAAATTGGGGGAAAATGTGGGGGGGAAATGTGGGAAATTGGGAAAATGGAGGAAACTGGGAGGAAATGGGGAAAAACGGGGGAAACGGGGGAAAATGTGGGGAAAAATGGGGAAAAACTTGGGAAATGGGGGAAATTTGGGGAAATTGGGGGGAAATGGGGGAAATTGGGGGAAAATGTGGGGGGAAATGGGCAAAAATGGGGCAAACTAGGGGAAACTGAGGAAAAATGGGGGGAAACTGGGGAAAATTGGGGAAAATGGGGGATAAGTGAGAAAATGGAGGGAAAATTGGGGAAATGGGGGGGAAATGGGGCAAAATGGAGCAAACTGGGGGAAAATTGGGTAAAATGGGGGGAAACTGGGGGAATTGGGGCTCCGGGTCCATATGGGGCTCTGTAAGGGGGGCTCCTATAGGGGGGTCGTGGGGGGGTCTTGGGACTTGTAGGGGGTCTCATAGGGGGTCCCAAACCCCACTGGGGTCCCCATAGGAGATCCTACAGAGGATCCTATAGGGGATCCTGTAGGGGGTCCTATAAGGGATTCTCTAGGGGGTCCCAAAGGGGGTCCTATGGGGGTCCCGGGCCCCATATGGACTCTGAGGACCCATAGAAGGTCGCAAGCCCTATAGGGGATCCTGTGGGGGATTTTATAGGGGATTCTCTAGGGGGATCCTAAACGGGGTCCTATAACGGGTCCCATAGGGGGTCCCGGGCCCCATAGGACCCCCAGAGGGTCGCAGGCCCTATAGGGGATCCCATAGGGGTCCCATATGGGATTTTATAGGGGTTCGCACAGGGGGTCCCACGGGGGTCCCCAATTCCGCTCCGGGTGTTGGGGGGGGAGGTCGCGGGGGTCGCGGGGGTCCCCGGGTTGGGGGGCGGCCCCTCCTCCCCCCAGCGCTGCCCCCCCCACGGCGGGGTCATGTCGCGACAGTCGGGCGATACCGGAGGTCACGTGGTTGCTCACTCACCGCTCCGCGACCGCCGCTTCCCCCCGCGTCCCGGAGGTCCCGCTGGCCACGCCCCCTCTGCCCTCATTGGCCGCTGGCCAGGGGGCCCGCCCACCGCTGAGGAGACCACGCCCTTTCACTCAAACATGGCGTCTCATTGGCTCAGCCGCTTCCGCCCTCGCCTCGCCATTGGCCCAATCAAATGTCACGCATCCCTCAGGCCCCGCCCCCTCCTTCATCGCATGAAGAGGCGGGGTTTCGTGACGTCACAGCCGAGCCTCCCGCTGCCATTGGCGGCTCTGCGGGCGCTGACGGGGCGGGGGCGGAGCCAAAGGGGAGGGGCGGGCCCGGATGATCTCACGTGATTCGCGCAGGCCCCGCCCTTACCGGATGTGCCACGAGCCGTCCTCCTGTCCGGTAGGGGGCGCCCTTTGCCGGCTGTGGCGGCGCTCCCGGGGCCGCCGGGGCTCTCTATGGCCGCCATCCCCCCGGGGGTCTCCACCAGCCCCTCGGGGCGCTCTGCGGCCGCTTCCCCCCCCTCAGGGAGCGGTTCTGCGCCCCCCCACACTCGGGAAGGGCCTTTAGGAGCCTTTAGGAGGGTGCAGGCCTCTCCCCCCGCCCTCTAAGAAACGTCCTAAAGCCCCTCACCGCCTTTAGGAGGACATTCCAAGCGGGGATCCCCGCTATAGGAGACCCTAAGACGGGAGTGCGGGGGCGCAGAGCCCCCAAAACGCTTCTCCCTCAGAGGAACCCCTCAGAACCCCTTCCCCGCATGCGGGGCCCCCTTGGGACTACAACTCCCGTCGTGCACCGCGTCACTCCAGCCACGCGCAGGCGCAGCTTCTTCTTCTCCCGCTGCTGCCATGGCAACTGCGGGGGCCCCCTTCGTTATGCGCATGCGTATCAGCGCCGAGCTGCGGCGGGAGGGCGGTGCGCCGCCATGACGAGGTTCTGATTGGCCCAGCCGCGCCGGCTCCTCCCACCTGCAGCAGGTGAGGGACTCTGATTGGTTTGCTGTCGCCGGCCACGCCCCCGGCGGCACCGCCCCCCCCGCAGTCGGGGCGCGGCCGCCGCCCCGCACGGACGGGCTCGCTCCGCGCTCCGCCGCCGCCGCCGCCATGGCCGATCCCGCCGCGCAGTCCTCGCTCGTCTCCTCCAGCTCCTCTTCCACCTCCGTGACCTCGTCCTCCGCCTCCTCCACGCGGGGCCTGGTCGGCGGTTCCATGTCGGGCTTCGGTAAGGGCCGGGCGGGGCCTGAGGGGGGTGCGGGAGGTGAGGCCTCGGCGGGGGCGTGAGGGGAAGGAGCCTCTGGGCGTTGGGTGTGAGGTAAAAACCGGCTGGGAGGGGCAGAAATAGCGAGGGAAAGCCTTGAGGGGGCGGTTAATGGGGGCAGGAGGCATTTGGGGGGCAGATCTGGGGGAAAAGCGGCGTTTGGGGGCTCGGTGTGAGGTAAAAAGTGTTTTAGAGGGGGTTAGAAATGGGTGAGGGGAGAACGTGAGGGGAAAATGAGGCAGAAAAGGCCTTGGGGGAGCAGATTTGGGGTGCAGGGACTTGAGGGGGACATTGAGGCCTTTTGGGGGTCTCTGTCAGGTTGAGGGTTTGGGGGACAGAAATGAGGGGTTAAAGAAATTTTGGGGTAAAACAGAGGAGAAAAGGCCTTTGAAGGAGCCCGTTCTGGGGAAAGGATGCTTTTAGGGGGATTTTAAAGGGAAAATAAGTTTTTATCGGGGGATTTTAGAGGACAAAGAGGCTCTGAAGTGGAGATTTGGTCGGTGGAGAAGATTTTGAGAGGTTGGCTTTGATGGGCAGCGACACCTCCACCCCCACATCTCTCAGCAAAACGGGGGAAAAATGCCCAGGAAAGGGAACTTTGGTGTTTTTTGGGGGTTTTGGGGTCGTTGGGGACCTGGTGCTGCTCCGTCCGTCCTTGCCTGGGATTTTGGGGAGCGGGAATTTCACCCCCTCCATTCCATCCATCGCTCCGGAGCATCCTGACTCTGCAATTCCCACCATTTCACCCCAATTTCCACTCCTGGGCACCACCAAACCCCAAAACTCTGCGCTTTCACCCCAAATCTCCCCCTCGGGGAGCGAATTTCGGGGTGTTCCCCCCATCGGGACCCGTCCCTGCGCCGCTCCCTGCCCCAAAACTGGGGGAAAAAAAAACGAGGTGAAAATGCCCAAAATTGGGGATTCCAGCCTGGAATTTTCCTGGTGGTTTTTGGCGACGATGAAGCTGTGCCGGCCCCGCCTCCTTGGGGGGGGGAGTGGATTTTGGGGGGTTTTGGGGCATTTTTGGGGGGTGCCGAGCTCTCACCCTCTGTGTTCTCTTGCAGATCCCCCCAATTCTTCTTCCTCTTCCTCCTCCTCTTCCTCCTCCCAGCCCGTTTCTCTCTTTGCGGCTTCACCAGGCAAGTCTGCCCCTCTCTTCCTCCTTTTTTTCCTTTTTTTCCTTTTTTTCCTGCATCCTCAGAAAGAAAAATGTCTGGGGAGGGGGGAATTGGGAGCCCCCTACCCTAAAAAAGCCCCCCTGGATTTTGGGGGGGGGTCCCCAGAGCCACTTTGGGGCTCCCCAAGGTTGGTTTGGGGTCTCACAAATGTCACATCAAAGGGGGGGGAATCCCCCCTAAAATAACCCCTGGATTTTGGGGAGGGGGCACAAACGCTGCCCCAAAAAAATGGGGCAACAAAAGGGTTAAACTCACCAAAACCAGACATTTTTCTTTTGCTCTGTTTTCCTGCTCTTTATCTCGGTTTTCTTGTTCTTTTTTCGGGGTCACCCCCCTGCACCCCAAGGCTGCTCCCCCCCCCCCCCCAAGCTTTGCACGCCCCCCCCCCGCTGCTGCTCAAGGTGAAATTCGTCGTTTTTTGTGGTTTGGCCTCAAAAATTCCTGCCCCCCCCCACCCCTCAATGCCTGCGCCGTGTCCCACCCGCCGCTGGGGGGGCTGGAATGGGGGGAGAGACCCCAAAATCCCCCCCAAAATGGGGAGGGGCTGAAGGAACCCCCAGACCCAAAACTGGGGGGTTTCACCCCAAAATCCCCCCCAAAATGGGGAAGGGCTGAAGGAACCCCCAGACCCAAAACTGGGGGGAGAGACCCCAAAATCTCCCCCAAAATGGGGAAGGGCTGAAGGAACCCCCAGACCCAAAACTGGGGGAGAGACCCCAAAATCCCCCCCAAAATGGGGAAGGGCTGAAGGAACCCCCAGACCCAAAACTGGGGGGAGAGACCCCAAAATCCCCCCCAAAATGGGGAAGGGCTGAAGGAACCCCCAGACCCAAAACTGGGGGGTTTCACCCCAAAAATGGATTGAGGGACACCCCCAATTTTCAGCACCCAAAGCTGCAGGTTTGGGGTGTCCCCCCACCACATCAATCTGAACCCAAAATGGGGGGTTTAACCCCAAAATGGGGGTTGGGTTTGGGTCCAAAATGAGCTTTTTTAGCCCCAAAATGGGATTTGGGTTTGGTTCCAAAATGGGCTTTTTTTTAGACCCAAAATGGGCTTTTATAGCCCCAAAATCAGATTTGGGTTTGGTTCTAAAATTATCTTTTACAGCCCCAAACTGGAATTTGGGTTTGGTTCCAAAATGGGCTTTTTTTAGCCCCAAAATTGGCCTTTTTTAGCCCCAAAATGGGGTTTGGGTTTGGTTCCAAAATGGGATTTTTAGCCCTAAAATGGGATTTGGGTTTGGATCCAAAATGGGATTTTTTAGCCCCAAAATTGGCCTTTTTTAGCCCCAAAATGGGGTTTGGGTTTGGTTCCAAAATGGGATTTTTAGTCCTAAAATGAGATTTGGGTTTGGTTCCAAAATTGGGGTTTTTGTCCCCAAAATGGGGTGTGGGTTTGGTTCCAAAATGGGCTTTTTTTAGCCCCAAAATTGGGGTTTTTAGCCCCAAACTGGGGTCTCTCCTCCCTGGATTTTGGGGTGTATTTGAGGGAGGGATTGGGGGGATCCTCTGTGCCGCCGCTTGACCCCCCCCCCCCCCTGCATGGGGGAACCCCAAAATTCTCTGGGGAACCCCAAAATTGCCCTCACGCATGGCTGAGATCAGGGGGACCCCAAAATTCTCTAGGGGACCCCAAAACCGCCCCCAGGCATGGCTGAGATCGGGGGGACCCCAAAATTCTCTAGGGGACCCCAAAACCGCCCCCAGGCATGGCTGAGATCGGGGGGGACCCCTGAATTTTGGGGAGCATGGCTGGAATGGGGGGGGAACCCCAAAATCTGCGTGGGGACCCCAAAACCGCCGCCCCCCCCCGCATGGCTGGGACCCCAAAATTCTGCGTGGGGACCCCAAAACCGCCCCCCCCCATATGGTTGGGATGGGGGGGGACCCCAAAACCACTCTGGGGGTCCCCAAGGCCACCAAATGGGGGGGACAAAATGGGGGGGGACCCTCAGAATGGGGGACAGGGGGGACCCCAAAACACCCCTGGCCGCCAAATGGGGGGCACAGAATGGGGGGGACGCTCAGAACGGGGGACCCCAAAAACGCCCTGGGGTTCCCGAAGGCCACCAAATGATGGGGACAGAATAGGAGGGGACCCTCAGAATGGGGGGGTCCCTTAGAATGGGGGACGGGGGGACCCCAGAATCCCCCTGGGGGTGTCCCAGGCCACCAAATGGGGGGGACAGAGCAGGGGGGGGCCCCAAAATTCCCCGAGGCCACCAAATGATGGGGACAGAATGGGAGGGCACCTTCAGAACGGGGGACTCCAAAACCGCCCGAGGCCACCAAATAGAGGGGACAGAATGGGAGGGGACCCCAAAACCCCCTTGGAGGCGCCCGAGGCCCCCAAATGATGGGGACAGAATGGGAGGGGACCCTCAGAACAGGGGACCCCAAAACTGCTCTGGGGGCACCCAAGGCCACCAAATGGGGAAGCCCCTGACAATGGGGGATAGGGGACACCCCAAAACCACCCGAGGCCACCAAATGATGGGGACAGAATGGGAGGGCACCTTCAGACCGGGGGACCCCAGAACTGCTCTGGGGACTCCCAAGGCCACCAAATGATGGGGACAGAATGGGAGGGCACCCTCAGAATGGGGGACAGGGAAGACCCCAAAACACCCCTGGCCACCAAATGGGGGGGACAAAATGGGAGGGGACCCTCAGAACGGGGGACAGGGTGGACACCAAAACTGCCCAAGGCCACCAAATGCTGGGGACAGAGCGGGGGGGACCCTCAGACCGGGGGACCCCAAAACTGCTCTGGGGCGCCCAAGGCCACCAAATGGGGGGGACAGAACGGGAGGGGACCCTCAGAATGGGGGGGTCCCTTAGAATGGGGGACGGAGGGACCCCAGAATCCCCCTGGGGGTGTCCCAGGCCACCAAATGATGGGGACAGAACGGGGGGACCCCAAAACTGCTCTGGGGCGCCCAAGGCCACCAAATGGGGGGGACAGAACGGGAGGGGACCCTCAGAGCGGGCACCGGGCGCCCCCTGACCGTGCCCCCCCCCCCCCCCTCCGCAGCGGCCCCGGGCGGGCGGGACCGGGGTGCCCCCCAGAGCCCCCCCGAGTCCCCGGAGTCTCCGTTCGAGGTGGTTCCGGACCGCGCCGCCTTCGACCGCGAGTTCGGGCCGGCGCTGGCGCAGATCCCCGAGGGCCGCGAGTGCCACTTCCCGCCCTCGCCCCGCACCGCCACCGGCACCGGCACCGCCACCGGCACCGGGAGGGCGGCGCTGGCACGGCCCGTGCCCGGCTCGGCGGCCGCGCTGGAGGAGGTGTCGCGGTGCGTGCGGGAGATGCACAGCTTCACCAGCGAGCTGCTCTCCTGGCACCTGGTGGAGCCGCACCACGGCGGGGACGGCGGCGGGGACGGCGGCGGTGACATCGGGGACGGCGGCGGGGACGGCGGCGAGGGCAACGGCGGCGGCAGGAGCGGCGTTAATGGCGTCACCGGTGTCACCGGGGCTGGGAATGGTGTCACCACAGTGGGGAATGGTGCCACTGGTGTCACCGCAATGGGGAAAGGTGTCACCAGCATTGGGAATGGTGTCACTGGTGTCACCGCAATGGGGAATGGTGTCTCCGGTGTCACGCAATGGAGTGAGCAGGTGTCACCGCAATGGGGAAGGCATGTCACCACATTGGGAATGGTGCCCACACATGCCCCGGGAGCAATGTCTCACTGGGAAAGTGTCACCAGCATTGGGAAGTGTGTCACTTCACAATGGGGAAGCAATGTGTCACCGCGTGGGAATGGTGCCCCAGTGCCATGGGGAGCTGTCCCGTGCATGGGGAATGATGTCACCGGTGTCACTGCCATGGGGAGTGATGTCACCTCAATGGGGAAAGGTGTCACTGGTGTCACCGGGGCTGGGAATGGTGCCCCGTGTCACACATGCAATTAGAAGGAAGTGTCATGGTGTCACCGTAGTGGGAATGGATGTCACCGCAATGGGAATGGTGTCCACTGGTGTCACCTATGGGAATGATGTCATTGGTGTCACTGCCATGGGGAGTGATGTCACCGGTGTCACCTCAATGGGGAAAAGCGTCACCAGCATTGGGAATGGTGTCACTGCCGTGGGGAGTGATGTCACCGGTGTCACCAGCACTGGGAGTGGCATTAGTGCCATTGGGAATGGTGTCACTGGTGTCACCAGCACTGGCAATGATGTCACCAGTGTCACCGCAGTGGGGAAAAGCGTCACCGGTGTCACCGCCATGGGGAATGGCTTCACTGGTGTCACCGCTGTCACCGGCATTGGGAATGGCGTCGCCGGTGGTGGCATCGGGAGCGGCCTCGGGAACGGCGTCACTGTCACTGCCAGCGGTGTCACCGCCGTCACCGGCATCAGGGGTGACATCGGCGCCCCCAGCGGTGGCACGGACGCCGACAGCTCCGGTGACTCCGACGACACCGTCATCGAGGAGGCGCCGGCCGAGGCCCCCCCGGCTGTCCCCAGGGATGTCCCCAAGGATGTCCCCCGCTGGCTGTCCCCGCGTCCAGGGTGCACCTCAGGAACTGGGGGAGCCCCCCCGGCCCCCCCCAGCCGGGACCCTGCCCCGCCTGGCAGGTAAAGACCCAAAAAGGGGCTTTGGAACCCCAAAAAGGGCATTGGAACCCTAAAAAGGGCTTTGGAACCCTAAAAAGGGCATTTGGAACCCCAAAAAGGGCTTTCAATACTACCCAAAAAGAGCTTTGAACCCCAAAAGGCGCGGGAAACCCAAGCGTGGGCTCCAGAAAGGCGCGAGCACGAGGGCTGCTGGTTGGGGTGAAATTTGGGGGTTTTGGGGTGAAATTTGGGGGTTTTGGGGCCAAACCCGCCGGCACACTGGGGGGAGTGGTTAATTAACACTTTGTTTTAATGGGGGGGTGTAATTAATTAAGAGTTGTGTGTAATGAAGGGGCTGTTTAATGAGCGAGGGTAATTAGCGAGTTGAGGGCAAGTGGCATTGGGGGAAATGGCGTGGGGACAGCGCAGGGACCTCGGTGACCCTCCTGTGTCCCCTCATTGTCACCTCCTGTGTCCCCTCATTGTCACCTCCTGTGACCTGCCTTGTCACCTCCTGTGTCCCCTCATTGTCACCCCTGTGTCCCCTCATTGTCACCCGTGTCCCCTCTTGTCACCCCCTTGTCCCCTTGCACTCTGTGTCCCCTCATTGTCACCCGTGTCTTTCCTTGTCCCTCTGTGACCTGCTGTCACCTCCTGTGTCCCCTCCTTGTCACCGTCATCTGTCCCCTGTGTCCCCCTGTTGTCCCCTCCATGTCCCCCTGTCTGTCCCCTCCACGTCCCCTGTCTGTCCCCTCCACGTCCCCCTGTCTGTCCCCTCCATGTCCCCCTGTCTGTCCCTTCCATGTCCCTCTGTCTGTCCCCTCCATGTCCCCTGTCTGTCCCTTCCATGTCCCTCTGTCTGTCCCTTCCATGTCCCTCTGTCTGTCCCCCCCTGTGTAACCCCGCTGTCCCTGTCTGTCCCCCTGTAACCCCCTGTCCCTCTGTCCATCCCCCTGTAACCCCGCTGTCCCTGTCTGTCCTTGTCTGTCCCCTGTCTGTCCCCTCCATGTCCCCCTGTCTGTCCCCCCCTGTGTAACCCCACTGTCCCTGTCTGTTCCCCCCGTACCCCTGTCTGTCTGTCTGTCCCTGTCTGCCCCCCTGTAACCCCCTGTCCCTCTGTCCCCCTGTAACCCCGCTGTCCCTCTGTCTGTCCCTGTCACCCCCTACTGCGCTGTCCCTTGTCCGTCTTCCGTGTAACCGCGCTGTCTGTTGTCGTCCAGCGTGCAGGAGCTGCTGTTCTGGCGGGACGTGAGGAAGAGCGCGGTGGCGTTCGGCGCCAGCCTGGTGCTGCTGCTGTCGCTGGCCACGCTCAGCGCGGTGACGGTGGTGGCGCACGTGGCGCTGGCGCTGCTCTCGGTCACCATCAGCCTGCGCGTCTACCGGGCCGTGGTGCAGGCGCTGCAGAAATCCGACGAGGGGCACCCCTTCAGGTGGGGCTGGGGGACCCCTTCAGGTGGGGCTGGGGGCTTGGGGGCTGGGGATTGTGGGAGTTGGGACCCCTTCAGGTGGGGCTGGGGGCTTGGGGACCCCTTCAGGTGGGGCTGGGGGCTTTGGGGGGCTTGGGGACCCCTTCAGGTGGGGCTGGGGGACCCCTTCAGGTGGGGCTGGGGGCTTTGGGGTTGGGCACCCCTTCAGTGGGGCTGGGGGCTTGGGGGGCTTTGGGGTTTGGGCACCCCTTCAGGTGGGGCTGGGGGCTTGGGGGGCTTGGGGACCCCTTCAGGTGGGGCTGGGGGCTTGGGGGGACCCTTCAGGTGGGGCTGGGGGCTTGGGGGCTTGGGACCCCTTCAGATGGGCTGGGGGGGCTTGGGGACCCCTTCAGGTGGGGCTGGGGCTTGGGGGCTTGGGGGACCCTTCAGGTGGGGCTGGGGGCTGGGGGCTGGGGACCCCCGGGGGGTTGGGGGGGACCCCAGGGTGGGCTTGGGGTCCGCAGGGTGGGTTTGGGGGGTTTGGGCACCCCTTCAGGTTGGGGCTAGGGGGTTGGGGGGGTGGGGTACCCCGGGGGGTTGGGGGGACCCCAGGGTGGGCTTGGGGGTCCGCAGGGGGGGTTTGGGGGGTTTGGGCACCCCTTCAGGTGGGGCTGGGGCTTTGGGGGGCTTTGGGGACCCCTTCAGGTGGGGCTGGGGGCTGGGGGACCCCAGGGGGGGTTTGGGTTGTTTTTTGGGGACCCCCAAGGAGGGTTTGGGGACCCCTTCAGGTGGGTTTGGGGATCCCCAGGGTGGGTTTGGGGATCCCTTCAGGTGGGTCTGGGGGGTTTGGGGACCCCCATGGTGGGTTTGGGGGATTTGGGGTCCCCCAGGGTGGGAGGATTTTGGGGTGGGAAGGGGATTTTGGGGTGGGAAGGAGGATTTTGGGGTGCAAACAGGGATTTTGGGGTGTCCCCACCCCAATCTCTGACCCGGACCTGACTCTGTCCCCCAACACCTCCCGTGGCTGGTGGGGTAGAGATGGATTTGCACATTCAGACCCAAACTTTGGGGTGCAGATGCAGATTTTGGGGTTCAGGGTGGCGAATTTGGGGTTCAGACACAGATGTTGGGGTTCAGACACAGATGTTGGGGTTCCCCTCTCCCCAGAGCGTACCTGGACGTGGACCTGGCGCTGTCCCCCGAGGGTTCCAGGGCATGTGGGATGGAGATGGATTATGATATTCAGACACAGATTTGGGGTTCAGATGCAGATTTTGGGGTTCAGGATGGGGATTTTGGGGTTTAGGACGGGGATTTTGGGTGTAGACTCAGATTTTGGGGTTCAGACGCAGATTTGGGGTTCAGGGTGGCAATTTTGGGGTTCAGACACAGATGTTGGGGTCCCCTCTCACCTGTTCCTCCTCCCCAGAGCGTACCTGGAAATGGACCTGGCGCTGTCCCCCGAGGGTTCCAGGGCTGGTGGGATAGAGATGGATTATGATATTCAGACACAGATTTTGGGGTTCAGACACAGATTTTGGGGTTCAGACACAGATGTTGGGGTCCCCTCTCCCCAGAGCGTACCTGGACGTGGACCTGGCGCTGTCCCCCGAGGCGTTCCAGGGCATGTGGGACAGAGATGGATTATGATATTCAGACACAGATTTTGGGGTTTAGGATGGGGATTTTGGGGTGCAGATGCAGATGTTGGGGTTCAGACACAGATGTTGGGGTTCAGACAGATGTTGGGGTTCAGACACAGATGTTGGGGTTCCCCTCTCCCCAGAGCGTACCTGGACGTGGACCTGGCGCTGTCCCCCGAGGCGTTCCAGGGCTGGTGGGACAGGGATGGATTATGATATTCAGACACAGATTTTGGGGATCAGACACAGATTTTGGGGTTCAGACTCAGATTTTGGGGTTCAGGACACAGATTTTGGGGTTCAGACACAGATTTTGGGGTCCCCTCTCCCCAGAGCGTACCTGGACGTGGACCTGGCGCTGTCCCCCGAGGCGTTCCAGGAGCACGCGGCCGTGGTGGCCCAGCACGTGAACCGCGCTCTGCGCCTGCTGCTCCACCTCTTCCTGGTGGAGGACCTGGTGGATTCCCTGGAGGTTCGGAGCCTTCCTCCCCTTCCTCCCCTTCCTCCTCCTCCCTGACCCCCCCAAAATCCCCCCCAAAACCTCTCCTGTGCCCCCCCAGCTCGCCCTGACCATGTGGTTGATGACCTACGTGGGAGCCGTGTTCAACGGCATCACCCTCCTCATCCTCGGTGAGACCCCCCCCCCCCCAAAAACGACCCCCCAAAGGTTTGGTTTTGGGGGCGCTGACCCCCCAGAATTGCCACAGAGGGGGGGGTTCCCCCCAAATAACCCCCCCTGTACCCCCTTTTTTCCCCAGCCGACATCTTGGCCTTCACCCTCCCGCCCCTGTATGAGAAATACGAGGTGAGCCCGCACTGAAACCCCCCCAAATTAAAGGGGATCCCCCCAAATTAAAGGGGATCCCCCCCAAATTAAAGGGGACACCCCCAAAGGGAAGGGGACACCCCCAGAAATGGGGAGGGGCACCCCTGAAATCCCCATTTTTCCCCCCAATTCAGGTGCAGATCAATCACTACATGGCCCTCGTCCGCCAACAGACCAAGGACCTCACGGCCAAGTAGGTGCTCGTGGAACCCCCCAAAAATCCTGGGGCTCCCCCCTAAAAAATCCTGGGGACCTCCCAAAAATCCTGGGGACCCCCTAAAAAATCCTGGGGAACCTCCTAAAAATCCTGGGGACCTCAAAAAATCCTGGGAACCTCCTAAAAAATCCTGGGGACCCCCAAAAAAATCCTGGGGAACCTCCGAAAAATCCTGGGGACCCCCTAAAAAATCCTGGGGATCCCCAAAAAAATCCTGGGTACCCCCCAAAAATCCTGGGGAACCTCCAAAAAAATCCTGGGGACCTCAAAAAATCCTGGGAACCTCCTAAAAAATCCTGGGGACCCCCTAAAAAATCCTGGGGACCCCCAAAAAAATCCTGGGAACCCCCCAAAAATCCTGGGGATCCCCCCAAAAAATCCTGGGAACCCCCCAAAAATCCTGGGGATCCCTCCAAAAATCCTGGGGACCCCTCAAAAATCCTGAAAACCCCTTAAAAAATCCTGGGGACCCCCCAAAACCCCCAGGGCCCCCCCAAATGAGCTGTGCCCCCTCTCTCTGTAGGATCCAGGCGAAGCTCCCGGGTGTGGCCAAGAAGAAGCCGGAATAAACCACAGGGTGGGGGGGGGGGGGAGTTTGGGGGTGCCCAGCGGTGCCCCCCCCCCCCCAAGCTTGTGCCCCCCCCCCCAAAACTCCACCCAAACCCCCCCCCCAAATTCCCAAAATTCGTTCCCCTCCCCCATCTCACAGTGACGTCCGTCTGTGCCCCCCCCCCAGTTGAAATGGGGAGGGGCTGAACCCCCAAAATCCCCCCCCCCCCAAAACCACCCCTCCCCCCAAGCTCGTCCCCCCACCCCCCCGGTTTTATTTTTTTAACGTTCATTGAGGTGAAATGTCTGTAACTGCTGTAAATGGGGGAGAGGGCTCAGCCTTGCCCACAGCCCCCCCAAACTGCGCCCCCCGACCCCCCCTCGCTGCTGAGGGGGGGTGGGAAATGGGGGAGACCCCCCCCCCCCCAAAAATAATAATCCACGTGTGGGGCTGTGGCTACAATAAACCACCGCGACAACGCCGGGGCTCTGTGCTGTGACACCCCAAAAATGGGCCTGGGACACCCCAAAAATGGCCCTGGGACACCCCAAAAATGGCCCTGGGACACCCCAAAAATGGGCCCGGGACACCCCAAAAATGCCTCTGAGACCCCTCCCAGAAATGCCCCTGGGACCCCCCCCAAAATATGTCCCAAAAATGTTCCCAAGACACCCCAAAATGTCTCCAGAACCCTCCCAAAAATGTCCCTGGGACCCCAAAATGTCCCTGTGGCCCCCCCAGATGTCCCCAAATGTCCCCAAGACCCCGGGGGTCTCTGGGGGGGTTTATTGGGGGGTCGTGTACAAGATGGGGGGGGACACAAACACATAAATAAGGTGACACCAAGGGGGGGGTGTGACAGTGACACTGGGCGGTGAGAGTGACACCGAGAGGGTGACAGTGACACCGAGGGGTGACAGTGACACTGAGGGTGTGACAGTGACACCGAGGGATGACAGTGACACCGAGGGATGACAGTGACACCTAGGGGTGACAGTGACACTGAGGGATGACAGTGACACCGGGGTGTGACAGTGACACCGGGGGGTGACAGTGACACCGGGGGTGACAGTGACACTGAGAGGGTGACAGTGACACCGAAGGGTGACAGTGACACTGAGGGTGACAGTGACACGGGGGGTGACAGTGACACCGAGAGGGTGACACTGAGGGGTGACAGTGACACTGAGGGGTGACAATGACACTGAGGGGTGACAGTGACACCAAGGGGTGACAGTGACACTGAGAGGGTGACAGTGACACTGGGGGGGTGACAGTGACACTGAGGGGTGACAGTGACACCGGGGCGTGACAGTGACACTGAGAGGGTGACAGTGACACTGGGGGGGTGACAGTGACACTGGGGGGTGACAGTGACACTGAAGGGTGACAGTGACACCGAGGGGTGACAGTGACACTGAGGGTGTGACAGTGACACTGGGCGGTGAGAGTGACAGTGACACTGAGGGGGTGACAGTGACACTGAAGGGTGACAGTGACACCGAGGGGTGACAGTGACACTGAAGGGTGACAGTGACACCGAGGGGTGACAGTGACACTGAAGGGTGACAGTGACACTGAGGGGGTGACAGTGACACTGAGGGGTGACAGTGACACCGAGGGGTGACAGTGACACCAAGGGGTGACAGTGACACTGGGGGGTGACAGTGACACTGAAGGGGTGACAGTGAGACAGGAGATCTTAAAAGGGTCTGGGGGCTCTTAAAGGGGCAGCGTCCTTAAATGAGGAGAGGGTGACGAAGGGAGGGACACATCTGGAAGGGACAGGGGCACATCTGGAAGGGACAGGGACATCCGAAATTCCTGTGGGCATCTCAAAGGGATCCTTAAAGGGGATTGGGGACACCTTAAAGGGACAGGGAGGGCCCGAATCGGATGGGGCCGTGTGGGATGAGGGGACACCCTGAATTCCTGGGGACACCCTGAATTCCTGGGGACATTTAAAGGGGGGACACCCTGAATTCCTGGGGACATCCCGAATTCCTGGGGACATTTTAAACGGGGGACATTCCGAATTCCTGGGGACATTTTAAAGGCACCGGGATAATTTCAAGGGATGGAACAACCCTCAATAGAATCAGATCATCTTAAAGGGACAGGACCCCGTTAAAGAGCTCGGGGCCGATGACAGGGGATGGCAAAGGGGCTGGGGACCCCCCCCCCCCCAAGGGTCGGGGGGCTTCTTAAAGGGCCAGCGCTGCTCCCATTGTGCACCAATGGGGGGGTCCTACCGCACCCCCGTTCACTTCCCCCCCCCCGTCTCGGTGCTCACCTGGGCTGGCCGGGACCGGAACCGGGACCGGGACCGGGCCGGGGGTGGGGAGGGGGCCCGGGGGCTCCGTGGCGGGGCCCGGGGCGGCGGGCGGGGGCCCTGGGGCTCCTTTAAGGGCTCCTGGGTAAATTTAAAGGGGCCGCACGCCTTTCCCATCCCCGCCCCTGCCCACTACGGGGGGCTACGGTGGGGGGCGATGAGGGTCCGGCAGGTCTCTCAGCCCAGCCCCCCATCCAGAGGAGCCTTAGCGGGGATTTTAATGGAGATCCCCCCATGATGGGGGGGATGGGGGAACCCCTGGGTGCTCCCCCTCCTCCATCCCCACCCCCAGCACCGCCCGTGGGTGCCCCGAGCGATGGGAGACCCCTGGAAGCCCCTCCCCCATCCCGGCCCCGCCCCTTTGGTCCAGAGGGGGCGTGGCTGGGCGAGGACACGCCCTTCTGAAGCTGGCCACGCCCCCTCCCAGTCCTACCAGTACAAACAAGGAGTGCCCTTCACCCCAAAATCGGGGAGGACCCAGGGGCCCCGCAAAGCCCCCCAAAATCGGGGAGGGTCCAGGTATCCAGAAGAGCCCCCCAAATTGGGGGAGGGTCCTGCGGTCCGAGCCGCCCCCCGCCCCATCCTGGGGTCCCCATCAGGGCTGGGGAGGGGGATTCGGCTCCGCTCGGGTGTTTCCGTCACGGGCGGAAGCGCCCGAAGGCTGCCGAGAGGTGTTCGGTTATTTCCGCATATACTCGGGTGTTTCGGCTACACTCGGCTATTTCCGGCTCCACTCGGAGTCGCGGCGGCGCGGGCGGCGCTCGGCTCTTCCCGCGGCGCTCGGCGGAAAGTACCGAAGGAATCTTCGTGTAACTCCGTGGCGGAGGCGGAAACGCTCGAAGTCTGTGACGGCCGCCAGCCGAACCTGTCCGGGAAGAGCCGAAGCGGCGCGGGGAGGCGTGTCGGGTGTTTCCGGCGCGGCGGCGGAAATGGCCGAGGGCCGGCGGCGGCCGCCATGTTGGGAGCCGCGGGGCGCTGAGGCGGCGGCGGCGGCGTGAGGAGGCGGCGGCGGCGGCCGGGCCGGGCCGGGCGGACCCCGCCCGCTCCCCCTGCTCCTCTCCCGGCCCCCCAAATGCCGCTGGCCTGGCCCCCCCCCGCCCCCTGAGCTCCCCCGCTTCCCCTTCCCCCTCCCCGCACACCGCCTGCCGCGGCTTCCCCCTATCGCGATAGTCGCCGGCGGCGCGGGGGGGGGGCCGCCATGTCGAGCAGCGGTCGCAGCCCTTTGCCGACCGTCAACGAGAGGGACGCGGAACAGGTGAGGGAGGGACGGCGGCGATCGGGTGGGGATGGAGGGGGAGCCGCTTCCAGCGTGAGGGGAGAGGGGCGGCCGAGGGGGAAAAGGGGAATTTTGTGAGGGGAAGAGGCGACTGAGGGAGCCGGGGGGATTTTTGTGAGGGGAAAAGGGGGATCTGAGGGAGGAGAAAGGGCTTGAGGGGATCGTGAGCCGGTTTGTGAGGGGAAAAGGGGAGTTCGGGGTGGGTTTGTGAGGGGGAAAAGGAGCTCTGAGGGGCTCGGGGGCTGATTCGTGAGGGGAAAGGGGGGATACGAGAGGGTGAAAAGGACGATTGGGGGGTCCTGGTCCCGTCCATGCGGAAAAAATGGGAACTGAGTGGGTCTGAGGCGTTTGTGTGAGGGGAAAAGGGTCTTAGAGGGGCCTGAGTAATTTTGTGAGGTAAAAAGGGTGTTTGGAGGGGGACCTGGGCTGGTTTTTGAGGGGAAAAAGGGGAATCTGAGAGGGAAAAGGGGGTAACAGAGTCTGGGGTTGTTCTGTGAGGGGAACCGGGGGTTCCGTGCCCGGTTTGTGACAGCAAAGGGGATCCTGGGCCGCCCTGAGAGCACTAAAAAGGGTCTGGGGTCTGTGTGTGAGGGGGAAGCGAGGCCTGAAAGGGATTTGAGAGATTTTGTGAGGTAAAAAAGAGTGTTTGACGGGAACCTGGCTGGGTTTTTGAGCGTAAAAAGGGATCTGAGAGGGAAAATAATGGAGTGTAAAGGGGTCTTGGGACATTTTTGGGAGTGGAAAAGGAGATCCTGGGGTGGTTTATGTGGAGAAAGCAGGAGATTTGGGGGGATCTGGATCCCTCTGTGAAGGAAGAGAGGGACTGAAGGGGTTTGGGATTGTTCTGTGCGGGAATTGGGGGCCTCGGGGCCCCTCTGTGAGGTGCAAAAGGGGGGTCCGAGGGTCTCCCAATTCCTCTCTTCCCCCTCCATGAGGGACCCCGGGGTCTCCCATAGCCCAAAGCCTCCTGTGGGTTGGGGGGTCCTGAGCCATGGCCCCCTTTGGGGCCAGGTTTGGTGTGGGGAGCGTGCTCTGGGATGATCCCCTCCCCAGATTTTGGGGTCCCGTTTTGGGGTTCCCTTTGGGGCAGCAGTGGGGGTTTGTGTGCACAACCCCAGATTTTGGGGTCCCATTTCAGGGTTCCCTTTAGGCCCAGTAGTGGGGATTTGTGTGCACAACCCCAGATTTTGGGGTTCCCTGCACCAGTGGGGGTTTGTATGCACAACCCCAAATTTAGGGGTCCCATTTCGGGGTTCCCTGCACCAGTGGGGGTTTGTGTGCACAACCCCAAATTTAGGGGTCCCATTTTGGGGTCCCCTGCACCAGCGAGGGTTTGTGTGCACAACCCCACATTTAGGGTGAGGGGCTCAAGCCGTGCACCCCACATGTAGATGGGCAAGCAGGGGGGTCCCAGCCCCCCCCCCCCCCATTGAACCCCCAGGCTCTGGGATCCGCTATGGGGTGACAAGTTTGGGGTGTCATTGTGTCCCCCCTAAGCTGCATGGCTGCACGCTCGGGGCTGTGGGGGCGTCAGCCCACCCCCTTCCCCTTCCCCACCCCCTTCCCTTCCCTTCCCTGCTGCGCCCCCCCAAACCGGGGGGGCTGTGGGGGCGGCGGCAGCGCTGCCTCGGGCTGGGGGCCCTCCCCGGGCTTTGGGGGGGCTCTGAGGGGTGAACCCCCCCCCAAATTCCTCCTGTTCTGACCCCTGTGAGCATGAACCAGGTCCCCTCGGGGTGGGGAATTTGGGGCTCACCCCCCCCTTTGGTGTCTGGGGTGTGAGGGGGTTCCCTTTGGGGGGGCTCTGAGGGTGAACCCCAATCTCCTGTTGACCCTGTGAGCTGACAGCCCTCCGGTGGATGGGTCCCCCTTGTGGTCTGGGGTGTGAGGGGGTTTCCTTTGGGGGAGGGGTGAACCCCCCAATTTGTATGAGGGCCCCCTCGGTGGGAGGGGGTACTTGGTCTTGTAGGGGGGGGTGTTCCCCATTTGGGGGGGGCTTGAGGGTGAACCCCCCCAATTCCTCCTGTTCTCACCCCTCTGAACAAGGCCAGCCCCATCCAGGGTGGGAATGGGGGGGTTCACCCCCGTTGTGTGTCTGGGGTGTGAGGGGGTTTCCTTTGGGGGGGTTCCCCATTTGGGGGGGCTCTGAGGGGTGAACCCCCCCAATTCCTCCTGTTCTGACCCCTGTGAGCGGGGAACAGCCCCCCCCCCCTTCCCAGTGTTTGGAATTTGGGGTTCACCCCCCGTTTGTCTGGGGTGTGAGGGGGTTTCCTTTGGGGGGGTTCCCCATTTTGGGGTGAATTTGGGGGTTTTTGGGGTCTCTCTGTGCCCCCAGCTCCCGTCGTTGCCGGCAGACCCCGCTGCTGGCTCAGCCCTTTTGGGGAGCACCCGGGGGGCTCCTCAGCCCCCCCAGCTGTGTGACACCCCCATTCTGGGGGGACATTTTGGGGAGTTTTTCCCCGTGGTGTGACCGTGGAGCCCCCAGAGCCGGGCAGTGACCCCAGCGGGCGCGTGGGGGCACAGGTGGCCTCGTGTCGGTGTCCCCAAAGCCAGGACAAGGCGGTGCCAGCCGTGCCGTGCCCGTGGCCGTGGCACCGAGCCCCCTCTCCTCGTTCTGGGTGCTTTCCCTTTTATTTCTCCGCTGTTATGTAACGCCAGAGGAAAATTATTCCTGGCTGGGAGATTTGGGGAGGGGGCGGCAGCGCCGCGCGGGGGGGGCCGCGCATCCCCCCCAGCCCCACAGCCGAAATCGGGGGGTCCTTCCCTGCCCCCCCACAGCCCCCAATCCTCCCTCACACCCAGCCCGAGCTGCTGGGCTTGGAGAGAAAAAAATATCTTCAAAAATGCCTAAATTTGGCTGACATTTGAGCGGCGCCGCACGAACCGGCGCTGGCTGCCACCGCCGAGCCGAGCCGGGGTCCCGGGGACACCTCAGGGCTGCTCCCAGTGCCACCAGTGGGCACCAGGGCTGCTCCCAGTGCCACCAGTGGGCACCAGTTTGGGGCTGGGGACACGAGGGACCGCTCCCAGTGCCACCAGTGGGCACCAGTTAGTGCTGGGGACATCAGGGCTGCTCCCAGTGCCACCAGTGGGCACCAGTTTGGGGCTGGGGACACCAGGGCTGGTCCCAGTGCCACCAGTGGGCACCAGGGCTGCTCCCAGTGCCACCCGTGGGCACCAGTTAGCGCTGGGGACACCAGGGCTGCTCCCAGTGCCACCCGTGGGCACCAGTTGGGGCTGGGGTCACCAGGGACTGCTCCCAGTGCCACCAGTGGGCACCAGTTAGTGCTGGGGACACCAGGGCTGCTCCCAGTGCCACCAGTGGGCACCAGTTAGTGCTGGGGACACCGGGCTGCTCCCAGTGCCACCAGTGGGCCCCAGTTAGCGCTGGGGACACCAGGGCTGCTCCCAGTGCCACCAGTGGGCACCAGTTTGGGGCTGGGGACACCAGGGCTGCTCCCAGTGCCACCAGTGGGCACCAGTTTGGGGCTGGGGACACCTCAGGGCTGCTCCCAGTGCCACCAGTGGGCACCAGTTAGTGCTGGGGACACCAGGGACCGCTTCCAGTGCCACCAGTGGGCACCAGTTGGGGCTGGGGACACGAGGGACCGCTCCCAGTGCCACCAGTGGGCACCAGTTAGTGCTGGGGACACCAGGGCTGCTCCCAGTGCCACCAGTGGGCACCAGGGACCGCTCCCAGTGCCACCAGTGGGCCCAGTTTAGGGCTGGGGTCACCAGGGCTGCTCCCAGTGCCACCTGTGGGCTCCAGTTTGGGGCTGGGGTCACCAGGGACCGCTCCCAGTGCCACCAGTGGGCACCAGTTGGGGCTGGGGACACGAGGGACCGCTCCCAGTGCCACCTGTGGGCACCAGTTAGTGCTGGGGACACCTCAGGGCTGCTCCCAGTGCCACCAGTGGGCACCAGTTTGGTGCTGGGATCCCAGTGACACCCCAGGGACCGCTCCCAGTGCCACCAGTGGGCACCAGGGCTGCTCCCAGTGCCACCAGTGGGCACCAGTTTGGTGCTGGTGGCATCGGCACCTCCCAGCACTGGGATCCTCACACCTGCCTGGTGACATCATGGCGGCTCTGGTGACATCACTGCTGGGCCAGTGACATCACTGCTGCTGTGGTGACATTGTGCCAGTTGCGGTGACGTCACTGCTGGGGTGGTGATGTCACTGCAGCTCTAGTGATGTCAGTGCTGGGGCAGTGACATCATGGCGGCTCTGGTGACATCACGGCTGGGCTGGTGATGTCACTGCTGGGCCTGGTGACATCACCACAGCCGCGGTGCCATCCCTGCAGCCTCAGCACTGACACTGGTGCCGCCATTGCGGTGGCCATTGCAATGGGAATTCCAATAGGAATTTCAGTGGCCGTTCCAATGGGAATTCCGGTGGCCGTGTGGCCATTCCGGTGGCCATTCCAATGGGGATTCAGTGGCCACCCCAGTGTCCATCCCGGTGCCCATTCCCCGTTCCCATCCTCCTGGCCCTGTCCCCACCTCCACCCCAATGTCCATCCCGGTGCCCATCCCGGTGCCCGTTCCCCGTTCCCATCCTCCCGGCCCCGTCCCCACCTCCACCCCAATGTCCACCCCAATGTCCATCCCGGTGCCCATTCCCCGTTCCCATCCTCCTGTCCCCGTCCCCACCTCCACCCCAATGTCCACCCCAATGTCCACCCCAATGTCCATCCCGGTGCCCATCCCGGTGCCCATTCCCCGTTCCCATCCTGCTGGCCCTGTCCCCACCTCCACCCCAATGTCCACCCCAATGTCCATCCCGGTGCCCATTCCCCGTTCCCATCCTCCCGGCCCCGTCCCCACCTCCACCCCAATGTCCATCCCGGTGCCCATCCCGGTGCCCGTTCCCCGTTCCCATCCTCCCGGCCCCGTCCCCACCTCCACCCCAATGTCCATCCCGGTGCCCATCCCGGTGCCCGTTCCCCGTTCCCATCCTCCTGGCCCTGTCCCCACCTCCGCCCCAATGTCCACCCCAATGTCCATCCCGGTGCCATTCCCCGTTCCCACCCTCCCGGCCCCGTCCCCACCTCCACCCCAATGTCCATCCCGGTGCCCATCCCGGTGCCCGTTCCCCGTTCCCATCCTCCTGGCCCTGTCCCAATGTCCATCCCGGTGCCCGTTCCCCGTTCCCACCCTCCCGGCCCCGTCCCCACCGGGCCAGCCCCCCCGTCCCTCCCTGCCCGGTTTCCCGGTTCCCGCCCCGTTGCTCCCCGCCCCGCCGCTCCAGGTGTTCCCCGGCCCCACCCGCGCTGTCCCGCTGCGGCCTCAGCCCCAACCGGTCGGGCCGGTCCCCGCTCGCTCCTTCCCTCCCTCCCTCCCTCCCGGCGCTCCGCCGTGCCCAGGGTGAGTCCCCTCGTGGGGCGGTCGGGCGGGCTGGGGAAACTGAGGCACGAGGGGGCTCCGCGGCCGCCGGTACCGAGCGGCGCCACCGGGAGCACCGCGGCCTCCCCAGTGCCCCGTTCCCCCAGCACGGTGCCGCGTTTGCCGCGGGTTTTGGCCATCAGAGGAAATACCGGAATACCCCGGGGGGGTTTGGGGGGTTCTGGTGCCGCGGCCCCGCCCGGGCTTTGGGGGGGCTCCGGTGTCGGTGCCGCCTCAGAGGAGCCCGAGCGAATCCCGGCAGCGCGGCCAGATGGCTCCGCACGCTCCCGCCCCGTTGCCACGGCAGTTTTTTGGCAGGAATTCCCGTTTTTCCTTCACTTTTCCCACAGCACCGCGCTGGGCTTTGGGGGGAGGGGGGGAAGCTCCGGTGTGTCCGTCCCCCCCCACCCCACCCCACCGGGCCCCAAACCGGCGCCTTCTCGCCCCAAATCTCGGGGTTCGGTTGCGCCATCGCCGGCGCCTCCCCCGTGGCTTCCGCCGGCGGTTTCCTTCCCACGGAGGGGGAGCGGGGGCGCCCCGGCTGTGCCCCCACGCAAACCGACCCGGACGGGGTTCGGGGGGCCCCGCGTCCCCCGGGTGGCACCGGGCACGGGGGGGGGGCTGGCTCGGGCTCCCGCCCGCTCACGCGCTCCCGTTATCTCCGGTGTCACCGGAGCGCTGACAGCCCCGGCCGGCGGCGGCTCGCTCGCTGTCCCCGCCAAGGGAACACCCCCAAAGTGTCCCCGAGGCCCGGGTGAGCTTCGGGGGGCCCCGCGGCGCCTTTTGGGGTGCGGGAAAAGGGAATTTGTGCCCGATTTGATTTTGCCTTGGGCTGGGTGTGAGCTCTGTGCAGGGGTTTGGGGTGAAATCGGGGGGTTTGGACACTTCGGGAGAGGAGCGAGGCGGGGTGGCCGCGTCCCCTGGCGGGCAGGGGTGACACGGGTGACACGGGTGACACACACGGCGCTGTCCCCTCGCCACCCTGGCGGCCCAGCCCGAAACCGCCGCGCTTGCGTCAGGTATCGGGGGCGGCTCCCGGCCGGGCCGGGCCGGGCGCGGCTCCGCCGCTCCGGACTTCGCTCCCGGCTCCTCCCGGGGCCCGCCGGGATCCCGGGGCGCCGCTGCCCGGCCCCGGCTGATCGCTCGTCCCCTCGCTGTCCCCTCGCTGTCCCCGCAGCCCGGCGCCGTGGAGGGCAAGGGCGGCGGCAAGGCCAGCATGCTGCGGGGCCGCAACGCGGGCACGGCCGCCGAGGAGCAGCCCCACATCGGCAACTACCGGCTGCTCAAAACCATCGGCAAGGGCAACTTCGCCAAGGTCAAGCTGGCCCGGCACGTCCTCACCGGCAAGGAGGTGAGTGGGGCCCTGCTCCTGCCCGGGGACAGCGCTGGGGGTGGCACTGCGGGGACAGGGACACGGTGGGACTGTGGGGACACCGTGTGGGGATGGGATAAGCCCATGGGTGACACCGTGTGGGGATGGGGCAAACATGGGTGACACCGTGTGGGGATGGGATCAGCCCATGGGTGACACCGTGTGGGGATGGGGCAAACATGGGTGACACCGTGTGTGGGGATGGGGCAAACATGGGTGACACCGTGTGGGGATGGGATAAACATGGGTGACACCGTGTGTGGGGATGGGACAAACATGGGTGACACCGTGTGTGGGGATGGGATAAACATGGGTGACACCATGTGTGGGGATGGGACAGACATGGGTGACACCGTGTGTGGGGAAGGGATAAACATGGGTGACACCGTGTGTGGGGATGGGACAAACATGGGTGACACCGTGTGTGGGGAAGGGATAAACATGGGTGACACCGTGTGTGGGGATGGGATCAGCCCATGGGTGACACCGTGTGTGGGGATGGGACAAACATGGGTGACACCGTGTGTGGGGACAGGATGGGCTCCTGGGTGACACCGTGGCACAGGGACAGGCTGTGTCCTGTGGGTGACACCGTGTGTGGGGACAGGATGGGCCTGTGGGTGATACCATGACACAGGGACAGGGTGGGCCCATGGGTGGCACAGGGACAGGCTGTGTCCTGTGGGTGACACCGTGTGTGGGGATGGGATCAACCCATGGGTGACACCGTGGTGCAGGGACAGGATGGGCCCTTGGGTGATACCATGACACAGGGACAGGATGGGCCCATGGGTGACACAGGGACAGGATGGGCCCATGGGTGACACCGTGACACAGGGACAGGGTGGGCCCATGGGTGGCACAGGGACAGGCGGTGTCCTGTGGGTGTCACCACAGTGTGGGGATGGGATCAACCCATGGGTGACACCGTGGTGCAGGGACAGGATGGGCCCTTGGGTGATACCATGACACAGGGACAGGATGGGCCCATGGGTGGCACAGGGACAGGCTGTGTCCTGTGGGTGTCACCACAGTGTGGGGACAGTTCTGGGTCCTGGTCCTTTGCCCCAGCAGTGCCACCACAGTGTGGGGACAGTTCCTGTTGTCACGGTGCCACCCTGCTGCGGGCACAGCTTTGTGTCCTGGTCCTTGCCCTGGGAGTGCCACCGTGGCCCAGGGGTGGCTTCCTGTCCCCAGCCGAGAGTGCCACCGCGGTGTGGGGACAGCTCTGGGCTCCTGCGGGTGGCACCACAGGGACAGGCTGGTGTCCCCGTCCCATGGGTGGCACCACAGGGACAGGCCTGGTGTCCCCGTCCCATGGGTGGCACCACAGGCCTGCTGTCCCTGTCCCATGGGTGGCACCACAGGGACAGGCTGCTGTCCCTGTCCCATGGGTGTCACCACAGGCCTGCTGTCCCCGTCCCATGGGTGGCACCACAGGGACAGGCTGCTGTCCCTGTCCCATGGGTGGCACCACAGGGACAGGCCTGCTGTCCGTGTCCCATGGGTGTCACCACAGGCCTGGTGTCCCCATCCCATGGGTGGCACCACAGGGACAGGCCTGGTGTCCCCGTCCCATGGGTGGCACCACAGGGACAGGCTGGTGTCCCCGTCCCATGGGTGGCACCACAGGGACAGGCTGGTGTCCCTGTCCCATGGGTGGCACCACAGGGACAGGCTGGTGTCCCTGTCCCATGGGTGGCACCACAGGCCTGCTGTCCCTGTCCCATGGGTGGCACCAGAGGGACAGGCCTGGTGTCCCCATCCCATGGGTGGCACCACAGGGACAGGCCTGGTGTCCCCGTCCCTTGGGTGGCACCACAGGGACAGGCCTGCTGTCCCTGTCCCATGGGTGTCACCACAGGCCTGGTGTCCCTGTCCCTTGGGTGGCACCGTGCTGTGGGGACAGCTCTGGTCCCTGCCCTGGGAGTGCCACCTGGCACAGGAAGGAGCTTCCTGGTGCTCAGCTGGGACTGTCACCGTGCTGTGGGGACAGTTGTTGTCCTGTGGGTGTCACCATGCTCTGGGGACACTTCTGGGTCCTGTTCTGTGCCCCAGGAGTGCCACCATGGCACAGGGATGGTGCCAAGCTCTTGGTCCTCATCCCATGAGTGCCACCAGGGTGTGGGGACAACCCTGTCCCATCCTTCAGAGGTGCCACCAGGGTGTGGGGACAGCCCTGGTGTTGGTTCTGTCAACTTCTCTCTCATCCCATGAGTGCCACCACGTTTTGGGGACAGCCCTGGGGACGGTCCTGTCACCTTCCCTCTCACTCTGGCAGTGCCACCATGGTGTGGGGACAGCCCTGTCCCATCCCTCACAGGTGCCACCACGTTTTGGGGACAGCCCTGGGGACGGTCCTGTCACCTTCCCTCTCATCCCATGAGTGCCACCACATTTTGGGGACAGCCCTGTCCCCCTGCCCCTCCCCTCACAGGTGCCACCACGGTGTGGGGACAGCCCTGGGGACAGTCCTGTCCCCTTCCCTCTCATCCCATGAGTGCCACCAAGTTTTGGGGACATCCCTGGGACCCCCTGACCCCGCTGTCCCCCCACAGGTGGCCGTGAAAATCATTGACAAGACGCAGCTGAACTCGTCCAGCCTGCAGAAGGTGAGGGGCTGTCGCCTCGGGGACAGGGTGACAGCCGAGTTTGGGGTGACAAATGGGGGATTGTCCCCTCTGACACCCCCACAACCCCCCCTGACCCCGTCCCTGTCACAGCTCTTCAGGGAAGTGCGGATCATGAAGGTCCTGAACCACCCCAACATAGGTGAGACCCCCAAAACCCCCTCAGATGCACCCCAACCCTTTTGGGGGGGGTCCCTCACCCCTTTGGGGGTGTCCCCCACTTTTTGGGGAGGGGTCTCCAACCCCCCTGCCCCCCTTGCAGTGAAGCTCTTTGAGGTGATCGAGACGGAGAAGACGCTGTACCTGGTCATGGAGTACGCCAGCGGGGGTGAGTGGGGGGTCCTGGGGGATTTGGGGGGTCCTGGGGGGTCTGGGGGGGTCACAGGGATTGGGGGCCAACCTTGGGGTGCCCCTCAGCCCCACCCTGTGCCCCCCAGGTGAGGTGTTCCATTACCTGCCGTGGATTTGGGGATTTTTTGGGATATTTTTAGGGGATATTTTGGGATATTTTGTGGGAATGTTTGGGATGATATTTTGGGAATGTTTTGGGATATTTTTGGGGTTTTTTGGGGTGTCCTGACCCAGGTGTGTCCCCCCAGGTGAGGTGTTTGATTACCTGGATTTGGGGATATTTTGGGATATTTTTGGGTTTTTTCTGGGGTGTCTTGACCCAGGTGAGGTGTTCCATTACCTGCCGTGGATTTGGGGATATTTTTGTGATATTTTTAGGGGATATTTTGGGATATTTTCTGGGGATGTTTAGGATTGTATTTTGTGAATGTTTTGGGTTTTTTGTTTTTTTTTTTTTAGGGAATATTTGGGATGATATTTTGTGAATGTTTTGGGGTATTTTGGGGGATGTTTTAGGTTTTTTTTGGGGTGTCTTGACCCAGGTGAGGTGTTCCATTACCTGGTGTGGATTTGGGGATGTTTTGGGATATATTCTGGGAATATTTGGGATGATATTTTGTGAATGTTTGGGGATATTTTGGGATATTTTGGGGTGTCCTGACCCAGGTGTGTCCCCCCAGGTGAGGTGTTCGATTACCTGGATTTGGGGATATTTTTGGGGGATGTTTTGGGATATTTTCTGGGAATGTTTGGGATGATATTTTGGGGATATTTTGGGATATTTTGGGGTGTCCTGACCCAGGTGTGTCCCCCTCCAGGTGAGGTGTTTGATTACCTGGATTTGGGGATGTTTTGGGATATTTTCTGGGAATGTTTGGGATGATATTTTGGGAATGTTTGGGATGATATTTTGTGAATGGGGATATTTTGGGAATGTTTGGGATATTTTGGGGTGTCCTGACCCAGGTGTGTCCCCCCCCAGGTGAGGTGTTTGATTACCTGGATTTGGGGATATTTTGGGATATTTTCTGGGAATGTTTGGGATGATATTTTGGGGATATTTTGGGATGATATTTTGGGGATATTTTGGGATATTTTGGGGTGTCCTGACCCAGGTGTGTCCCCCCCCAGGTGAGGTGTTTGATTACCTGGTGGCCCACGGGCGCATGAAGGAGAAGGAGGCGCGGGCCAAGTTCCGACAGGTCTGGGGGGGGGTGATGCCCTTGGAGCCCCCCCAAAAGGGTTGGGGACCCCCCCTGGTGTCCCCAATGGGGCTGGGGGTGTCCCTGTGCCCCCCAACCCGGGCTGGGCCCCCCTGACACCCCCCTGTCCTGCAGATAGTGTCGGCCGTGCAGTACTGCCACCAGAAATTCATCGTGCACAGGGACCTCAAGGTGAGCAGCCCCCGCTGGGACCCCCGAAACGGCATCGGGGACCCCCAGAACAGCCCTGGGACCCCCGAAACGGCACCTGGGACCCCCAAAACAGCACCCTGACAGACCTGGGACCCCCAGAACAGCCCTGGGACCCCCAGAACAGCACCCAGACACCCCTGGGACCCTCAAAACAGCCCTGAGACCCCCAAAACAACACCCAGACAGCCCTGGGACCCCCCAGAACAGCACCCTGACAGCCCTGGGACCCCCAGAGTGACAACCAGACACCCCTGGGAGCTCTGGGGAGATAGCAGAACCCCCCGACCCATCCCTGAACCCCCCATGGGGACCCCAAAACCACCCATGGGGACCTCAAACCAGCCGAGAACCAACACTCAAGTCCCATCCCAGTGTCCCTGTCCCCAGCAATGTCCCCATGTCCCCACTGTCCCCAGGCCGAGAACCTGCTGCTGGACACTGACATGAGCATCAAGATCCCATCCCAATGTCCTCATTGCTGTGACCATGTCCCCATTGGTGTCCCCAGGCCGAGAACCTGCTGCTGGACACTCAGATCCCATCCCAATGTCCCCATTCCTGTGACAGTGTCCCCCCAATGTCCCCATGTCCCTGATGATGTCCCCAAATGTCCCCAGGCCGAGAACCTGCTGCTGGACACCAACATCGAGATCCCATCCCAGTGTCCCCATTGCTGTGACAATGTCCCTATTGGTGTCCCCAGGCCGAGAACCTGCTGCTGGACACCAACACCCAGATCCCATCCCAGTGTCCCTGTCCCTGATGATGTCCCCATGTCCCCATTGGTGTCCCCATTCCTGTGACCATGTCCCTGTCCCTGATGATGTCCCTGATGGTGTCCCAATGTCCCCATTGGTGTCCCTGATGGTGTCCCCATGTCCCCATTCCTGTGACCATGTCCCTGTCCCTGATGACGTCCCCATGTCCCTGATGGTGTCCCCATGTCCCCATTGGTGTCCCCATTCCTGTGACCATGTCCCTGTCCCTGACGATGTCCCCAAATGTCCCCAGGCCGAGAACCTGCTGCTGGACACCAACATGAACATCAAGATCCCATCCCAATGTCCCCATCCCAGTGTCCCCATGTCCCTGACGATGTCCCCATGTCCCCGTTGGTGTCCCCAGGCCGAGAACCTGCTGCTGGACGCCAACATCGAGATCCCATCCCAGTGTCCCTGTCCCAATGTCCCCATTCCTGTGACAGTGTCCCCATGTCCCTGATGGTGTCCCCATGTCCCTATCGGTGTCCCCAGGCTGAGAACCTGCTGCTGGACGCCGACATGAACATCAAGATCCCATCCCAGTGTCCCTGTCCCAATGTCCCCATTCCTGTGACCATGTCCCTGTCCCTGATGATGTCCCCAAATGTCCCCAGGCCGAGAACCTGCTGCTGGACGCCGACATGAACATCAAGATCGCCGATTTCGGCTTCAGCAACGAGTTCACGTTCGGGAACAAGCTGGACACGTTCTGCGGCTCGCCGCCCTACGCCGCCCCCGAGCTCTTCCAGGGCAAGAAGTACGACGGGCCCGAGGTGGACGTGTGGAGCCTGGGGGTCATCCTGTACACGCTGGTCAGCGGCTCGCTGCCCTTCGACGGCCAGAACCTCAAGGTGGGGTCACCATGGGGGTTTGGGGTCCCCATGGGTGGTTTAGAGGTCCCTGGTGGTGGTTTTGGGGTTCCTATGGGTGGTGTTGGGGTTCCTATGGGTGGTGTTGGGTGGTGACCATGGGTGGTTTTGGGGTCCCCATGGGTGGTTTGAGGTCCCTGTTGGTGGTTTTGGGGTTCTTATGGGTGGTGTTGGGGTCTCCATAATGGTTGGGTGGTGACCGTGGGTGGTTTTGGGGTCACCATGGGTGGTTTTGGGGTCTCCATGAAGGGTTTGGGGTCTCCATGATGGTTGGGTGGTGACCATGGGTGGTTTAGAGGTCCCTGTTGGTGGTTTTGGGGTCCCTGTTGGTTTGAGGTCACTGTGGGTGGTTCTGGGGTCTCCATGATGGTTGGGTGGTGACCATGGGTGATTTTGGGGTCACCATGGGTGGTTTGAGGTCACTGTGGGTGGTTTTGGGGTTCCTATGGGTGGTGTTGGGTGGTGACCATGGGTGGTTTTGGGGTCCCCATGGGTGGTTTAGAGGTCCCTGGTGGTGGTTTTGGGGTTCCTAAGGGTGGTTTTGGGGTCTCCATGATGGTTGGGTGGTGACCATGGGTGATTTTGGGGTTCCTATGGGTGGTTTTGGGGTCTCCATGATGGTTGGGTGGCGACCATGGGTGATTTTGGGGTCCCCATTGGTGGTTTGAGGTCACTGTGGGTGGATTTGGGGTTCCTATGAGTGGTTTTGGGGTCTCCATGAAGGGTTTGGGGTCACCATGATGGTTGGGTGGTGACCATGGGTGGTTTAGAGGTCCCTGGTGGTGGTTTTGGGGTTCCTATGGGTGTTTTTGGGGTTCCCACGGTGGTTTTGGGGTTCTCAGAGGTGGTTTTGGGGTTCCCACGGTGGTTTTGGGCTTATAATTGATGGTTTTGGGGTTCCCATGGTGGTTTTGGGGTGTTTTGGGGGTCTCCATGGTGTTTGGGGGTGTTTTTGGGGTTCCCACGGTGGTTTTGGGGTGATTTTGGGGTTCCCATTGTGGTTTTGGGGTGATTTTGGGGTTCCCACGGTGTTTTGGGGTGTTTTTGGGGTGCCCACGGTGTTTTGGGGGTGTTTTTGGGGTGCCCACGGTGTTTTGGGTGCCCCCAGGAGCTGCGGGAGCGCGTGCTGCGGGGCAAGTACCGCATCCCCTTCTACATGAGCACCGACTGCGAGAACCTGCTCAAGAAATTCCTGATCCTCAACCCCACCAAGAGGGGCACCCTGGAGGTGAGGGGACCCCAGCTGGGCCTGGGACCCCCAACTTCGCCCTTGGACCCCCAACATCATCCTGGGAGCCCCAACATCGCCCTGGGACCTTCTGGGGACCCTCAACATCGCCCTGGGACCCCCAACATTGTCCTGGGAGCCCCAACTTGGGCCTGGGACCTTCTGGGGACCCCCAACTTCGTCCTGGGACCCTCAACTTCATCCTGGGACCTTCTGGGGACCCCCAACATTGTTCTGGGACCCCCAACATTGTCCTGGGATACCCAATGGCACCCCAGGATTGTCCGGGGACCCCCAACTTCATCCTGGGACCCCCAATGGCACCACAGGATTGTCTGGGGACCCCCAATGGCACCCCAGGGTCTTCTGGGGATCCCCAGCATCATCCTGGGACCCCCAACTTCATCCTGGGACCCCCCAGTGGCAACCCAGGATTGTTTGGGGACCCCCAACATCGCCCTGGGATCTTCTGGGGACCCCCAACTTCATCCTGGGACCCCCAATGGCACCCCAGGATCTTCTGGGGATCCCCAGCATCATCCTGGGACCCCCAACTTCATCCTGGGACCCCCAGCATGGTTCTGGGAACGTCTGAGCCCCCCTAGATCACCCCAAAACCCCCTGGGGACCCTCCCTGGGGTTCTCTCCTGTCCCCAAAGTGTCCCCAGAGGTGACCCCGGCCCCGCTGTGTCCCCAGCAAATCATGAAAGACCCCCAAGTTCATCCTGGGACCCTCAGCGTGGTTCTGGGAACCTCTGAGCCCCCCTAGAGCACCCCAAGCCCCCCTGGGGACCCCAGAGTGTCCCCAGAGGTGACCCAGCCCCCGTGTCCCCAGCAAATCATGAAGGATCCCCAAGTTCATCCTGGGAACCTCAGAGCCCCCCTAGAGCACCCCAAATCCCCCTGGGGACCCCAGAGTGTCCCCAAAGTGTCCCCAGAGTGTCCCCAGAGTGTCCCCAGAGTGTCCCCAAAGTGTTCCCAGAGGTGACCTGGCCCCGTGTCCCCAGCAAATCATGAAAGACCCCCAAGTTCATCCTGGGACCCCCAGTGTGGTTCTGGGAACCTCTGAGCCCCCCTAGAGCACCCCAAATCCCCCTGGGGACCCCAGAGTGTCCCCAGAGTGTCCCCAGAGTGTCCCCAAAGTGTCCCCAGAGGTGACCCGCCCCCCTGTCCCCAGCAAATCATGAAGGACCGCTGGATGAACGTGGGCCACGAGGACGACGAGCTGAAGCCCTACATGGAGCCCGTGCCTGACTACAAGGACCCCCGCAGGACAGGTGGGACCCCCGGGCACCCTGGGGACACCCTGGGGACACCCCGGTGTCCCTGGCACCCCCCCTGAGGGCGCTGGCACCCCCCAGAGCTGATGGTGTCCATGGGCTACACGCGCGAGGAGATCCAGGAGTCGCTGGTGGGGCAGAAGTACAACGAGGTGATGGCGACGTACCTGCTGCTGGACCACAGGAGCTCCGAGGTGGGGACACTGGGGACACTTTGGGGACATTGGGGACACATTGGGGACATTGGGGACACACTGGGGATGGCAGGGACACAGGGGGATGGCAGGGATATGGGGGGACACAGGGGGATGGCAGAGGTACAACGAGGTGATGGCGACGTACCTGCTGCTGGACCACAGGAGCTCCGAGGTGGGGACACTTTGGGGACACTGAGGGGTGGCAGGGACACTGGGGACATTGGGGACACACTGGGGACATTGGGGACACTGGGGGGATGGCAGGGAATGGGGGGACACAGGGGAATGGCAGAAGTACAACGAGGTGATGGCGACGTACCTGCTGCTGGACCACAGGAGCTCCGAGGTGGGGACACTGGGGACACTCTGGGGACATTGGGGACACACTGGGGACACACTGGGGACACATTGGGGACACACTGGGGGGATGGCAGGGACACGGGGGGACACAGGGAGATGGCAGAGGTACAACGAGGTGATGGCCACGTACCTGCTGCTGGACCACAGGAGCTCCGAGGTGGGGACACTGGGGACACTCTGGGGACATTGGGGACACTGGGGATGGCAGGGACACTGGGGGACAGCGGGGACACTGCAGGGGACAGGGGGACCACAGGGAGGGAGTGTGGAGAGCACGAGGGGCCAATGAGAACATGGGGACAAAGAGGGGACATGGGGACACTGGGTGGGACAGGGTGACACTGGGAGGGTCATTGAGATGAACAGGGGACATGGGGACAGTGAGGGGACACGGTGACAAGGACACATTGTGATGGTGCAGCGTCATTGAGATGTGAGGGGACACGGGGACACTGAGGTGACACGGGGACACAGGAGCAGGGAGGGACACGGGCAGGGACAGGGGACACCGAGAGGGTGGGATGGGGACACGGGGACAGCGTTCCCTGCATGCCCTGTCCCCCGTGAGCCTGTCCCCAGCTGTCCCCATGCTGTCCCCAGCTGTGCCATGGTGGTGGCACGTCCCTGCCCCTGCCTGGTGGCTGTCCCTGTGTCCTGCCATGTCCCCAATGTCCCCAGCTGGACGACAGCCTGTCCTTGAAGCCCCGCATGTCCCAGTGTCCCCATACATGTCCCCAATGTCCCAATGTCCCCATACATGTCCCCATACATGTCCCCAATGTCCCCAATGTCCCCCTGTCCCCAGCTCGATGACAGCCTGTCCCTGAAGCCCCGCGTGTCCCCATGTCCCTGTACACGTCCCCAATGTCCCCAATGTCTCCCTACATGTCCCCAATGTCCCCATACATGTCTCCATGTCCCCATACATGTCCCCATACATATCCCAATGTCCCCATGTCCCCAATGTCCCCAATGTCCCCAGCTCGATGACAGCCTGGCCCTCAAGCCCCGCGTGGCCCCGTGTCCCTGTACATGTCCCCAATGTCCCCATACATGTCCCCAATGTCCCCAATGTCCCCATACATGTCCCAATGTCCCCATACATGTCCCAGTGTCCCCAATGTCCCCAGCTCGATGACAGCCTGGCCCTCAAGCCCCGCGTGTCCCAATGTCCCCGTGTCCCCAATGTCCCCGTGTCCCCATACATATCCCAATGTCCCAATGTCCCCAATGTCCCCAATGTCCCCAGCTCGATGACAGCCTGGCCCTCAAGCCCCGCGTGGCCCCGGAGGTCGCCAACAGCTCGGGCCCCTCCCCCGCGCACAAGGTGCAGCGCAGCGTGTCAGCCAACCCGAAACGGAGAGTGAGCGACCAGGGTGAGACCCCAGACCCAAATAACGGCATAGGGACCCCAAACGGAGAGTGAGCGACCAGGGTGAGACCCCAGACCCAAATAACGGGATAGGGACCCCAAACGGAGAGTGAGCGACCAGGGTGAGACCCCAGACCCAAATAACGGGATAGGGACCCCAAACGGAGAGTGAGCGACCAGGGTGAGACCCCAGACCCAAATAACGGCATAGGGACCCCAAACGGAGAGTGAGCGACCAGGGTGAGACCCCAGACCCAAATAACGGCATAGGGACCCCAAACGGAGAGTGAGCGACCAGGGTGAGACCCCAGACCCAAATAACGGGGACAGGGACCCCAAACGGAGAGTGAGCGACCAGGGTGAGACCCCAGACCCAAATAACGGCATAGGGACCCCAAACGGAGAGTGAGCGACCAGGGTGAGACCCCAGACCCAAATAACGGCATAGGGACCCCAAACGGAGAGTGAGCGACCAGGGAGACCCCAGACCCAAATAGGGGACAGGGACCCCAAACGGAGAGTGAGCGACCAGGGTGAGACCCCAGACCCAAATAACGGGGACAGGGACCCCAAACGGAGAGTGAGCGACCAGGGTGAGACCCCAGACCCAAAATAGGGGATAGGGACCCCAAACGGAGAGTGAGCGACCAGGGTGAGACCCCAGACCCAAATAACGGGATAGGGACCCCAAAGGAGAGTGAGCGACCAGGGTGAGACCCCAGACCCAAATAACGGGATAGGGACCCAAAAATGGGGACACAGGGACCCCTAAATGGGCTCAGAAACCGAAACGGAGAGTGAGCGACCAGGGTGAGACCCCAGACCCAAATAACGGCATAGGGACCCCAAACGGAGAGTGAGCGACCAGGGTGAGACCCCAGACCCAAATGGGGACATGGGGGGTCTGGAGCTGTGGGTGGGTGCCTCCCTCAGGACCCTCAGGGGGCCGTTTTGGGGCTGTTTTGGGCCGGTTTTGGGTCCATTTTGGGGGCGGTTTTTGGGGTGGTTTGGGGCTGGTTTTGGGCTGGTTTCAGGTGGATTTGAGGGCAGTTTTGGGGTTGGTTTTGGGGCACTTTTGGGGTGGTTTTGGGTCCATTTTGGGGCCAGTTTTGGGTCACTTTTGGGATGGTTTGGGGGCAGTTTTGGGGCACTTTTGGGTCGGTTTTGGGTCCACTTTGGGGACGGTTTTGGGGCGGTTTTTGGGGTGGTTTGGGGCCAGTTTTGGGCTGGTTTCAGGTGGTTTTGAGGGCGGTTTTGGGGGTGGTTTGGGGGCAGTTTTGGGGCGGTTTTGGGGCCGTTCCGTGTGACCGCACCCCCAGTGATCAGCGCGTGAAGGGAGTGGGGGTCTCCCCGTGGGACCCCCGCCCTGAGCGCCCCTCCCTCCCCCCAGCCGGGCTCTCCATCCCCACCTCGGCCTCGTACTCGAAGAAAACGCAGGCGGCCAACGCCGAGAACAAGCGGGGAGGAGGAGGAGGAGGAGCGGGAGGAGGAGGAGGAGGAGGAGGAGCCGGGGAGGAAGAGGGCGGCGGGGGCGGGGGGCGCCGCGCGGGCAGCACGGCCAAGGTGCCCCCGAGCCCCCTGCCCGGCCTGGAGCGCTCCAAGGGCACCCCCTCCCCATCCACGGTCAGTGCCGGACGGGGGGCGGGCAGGGGGCACCCCAAAACCTGGGACACCCCCTAAATTTGGGGAGGGGGGCACCAACACCTGGAACCCCCCTGGATTTGGGGAGGGGGGTCCTCAACACTTGAACCCCCTGGATTTGGGGAGGGAACCTGGAACCCCCCTGGATTTGGGGAGGGGGGTCCCCAACACTTGAACCCCCCTGGATTTGGAGGAGGGGGGAACTGGAGACCCCTGGATTTGGGGTGGGGGGTCCCCAACACCTGGAACCCCCCTGGATTTGGAGGAGGGGGGGACTGGAGACCCCTGGATTTGGGGAGGGAACCTGGAACCCCCCTGGATTTTGTGGGGGGGTCCTCAACACTTGAACCCCCCTGGATTTGGGGAGGGGGGACTGGAGACCCCTGGATTTGGGGAGGGGGAACTGGAGACCCCTGGATTTGGGGAGGGGGTCCCCAACACCTGGAGACCCCTGGATTTGGGGAGGGGTCCCCAACACGTGAACCCCCCCAGATTTGCCCTCAGCCCCTGCAGGGGTGCCGATGGGGGGGGTCCATCCCCGGGGGTGGGTCTGGGGTCTCTGGGTGCCCCGTGCCGGCTCCCCCGGTCCCGTGGGTGCTGTTTGGGGGTTCGGGGACCCCCGTGCCCCCCCCCAGCCCCCCATTTCCGTGCCCCCTCCCCACAGAACAGCGTCCTGTCCACGGGCACCACGCGCAGCCGCAACTCCCCCCTGCTGGAGCGCGCCAGCCTGGGCCAGAGCTCGCTGCAGAACGGCAAGGACAGGTGGGGACCCCTCCCCAGGGACCCCCGGCCTGCCCCCCAACATGGGGGGGGTACTGGGGGGAGTGGGGTGGAGATGGGGGTGGGTGATGCCCCCCAGACCCACATTGCTGCATTCACTGGGGGCTGGGGAGGGTCCCAGATTCACACAGGGGGGTTTTGGGGGGGTCTCAGAGACAGCAGTGTCCCCCATTTTAGGGTCTGGGGGTGTCCCTGGGTATCAGGGGGGCTCTGGGGGGTACTGGGGTGGAGATGGGGGGTGGGTGATGCCCCCCAGCCCCCAATTTCTGCATTCACTGGGGGCTGGGGAGGGTCCCAGATTCACACAGGGGGGTTTTGGGGGGCTCTGGGGGGGTCCCAGGGACAGCAGTGTCCCCCATTCAGGGGTCTGGGGGTGTCCCTGGGTGTCAGGGGGGGTCTCAGGGCTGTCCCCCACCCCATGCCCCCCATTCGGGGGGGTTTCCCTGGGTCTTTGGGGGGACTTTGGGGGAGTTCCTGGGGGCAGCAATGTCCCCATTTCAGGGGTCTGGGGGTGTCCCTGGGTGCGATTGGGGGGGCTCAGGGGCTGCAGCGTCCCCCATTCAGGGGTCTGGGGGTCTCGGGGGTCCCAGGGCTGTCCCAGGGTCTCAGGGGCGGTCCCAGGGCTGTCCCAGGGTGTTGGGGGTCCCAGGGGCTGCAGTGTCCCCCATTCGGGCTCTGGGGGTCCCAGGGGCTGCAGTGCCCCCATTCAGGGCTCTGGGGGTCTCAGGGGGGTCCCAGGGCTGTCCCAGGGTGTCGGGGGTCTCAGGGCTCTGGGGGTCTCGGGGGTCCCAGGGGCTGCAGTGCCCCCATTCGGGGCTCTGGGGGTCTCAGGGGGGTCCCAGGGCTCTGGGGGTGTCGGGGGTCCCAGGGTCAGCAGTGCCCCCATTCAGGGCTCTGGGGGTCCCAGGGCTCTGGGGGTCTCGGGGGTCTCGGGGGTCTCAGGGGCTGCAGTGCCCCCATTTGGGGCTCTGGGGGTCTCGGGGGGGGTCCCAGGGCTCTGGGGCTCTGGGGGTCTCGGGGGGGTCCCAGGGCTGTCCCAGGGTGTTGGGGGTCCCAGGGACAGCAGTGTCCCCCATTCGGGGCTCTGGGGGTCTCGGGGGGGTCCCAGGCTGCCCCTCACCCCCTGTCTGTGCCCCCCCAGCGCTGCCCCCCCCCGGGTCCCGGCCGCCTCCCCCTCCGCTCACAACGTCAGCCAGGGCGGGGGTCCCGCCGAGCGGCCCAGCTTCCCGCGGGGGGTCTCGAGCCGCAGCACCTTCCACGCGGGGCAGCTGCGGGCGCCCCGGGACCCCCGGGACCCCCGGGACCCGCTGGGCTACGCGCTGCCCCCCGGGCTGCCCCCGCCCGCCTCGCCCTCGGGCGCCAGCCAGGGCCGGCGCGCGCCCTCGGCCAGCCTGTTCAGCAAGTTCACCTCCAAGTTCGTGCGCAGGTGAGCGCCCGGCCGGCCCCCGGCACCCATGGGTGCCATGGGGTCCCTCTGTCCCCTGGTGTCACCCATGGGTGCCATGGGGTCCCACTGTCCCTGGTGTCACCTCAGTGTCACCCATGGGTGCCATGGGGTCCCACTGTCCCCTGGTGTCACCCATGGGTGCCATGGGGTCCCACTGTCCCCTGGTGTCACCTCAGTGTCACCCGTGTGTGCCCCGGGCTCCCACTGTCCCTCAGTGTCACCCATGGGTGCCCTGGGCTCCCACTGTCCCTGGTGTCACCTCAGTGTCACCTCAGTGTCACCCATGGGTGCCATGGGGTCCCACTGTCCCTCAGTGTCACCCATGGGTGCCATGGGGTCCCACTGTCCCTTGGTGTCACCTCAGTGTCACCCGTGTGTGCCCCAGGCTCCCACTGTCCCTCAGTGTCACCCGTGTGTGCCCTGGGCCGGCCCCGCAGCACCCATGGGTGCCATGGGCTCCCACTGTCCCCTGGTGTCACCTCAGTGTCACCTCAGTGTCACCCATGGGTGCCATGGGGTCCCACTGTCCCTGGTGTCACCTCAGTGTCACCCATGGGTGCCCCAGGCTCCCACTGTCCCTCAGTGTCACCCGTGTGTGCCCCGGGCTCCCACTGCCCCTTGGCGTCACCCATGGGTGCCATGGGGTCCCACTGTCCCTAGTGTCACCCGTGTGTGCCCTGGACCGGCCCCGCAGCACCCATGGGTGCCATGGGGTCCCTCTGTGCCCTGGTGTCACCTCAGTGTCACCTCGGTGTCACCCATGGGTGCCATGGGGTCCCACTGTCCCCTGGTGTCACCTCAGTGTCACCCATGGGTGCCATGGGGTCCCACTGTCCCTGGTGTCACCTCAGTGTCACCCGTGTGTGCCCCGGGCTCCCTCTGTCCCTGGTGTCACCCATGGGTGCCCCAGGCTCCCACTGTCCCTCAGTGTCACCCATGGGTGCCCCGGGCTCCCTCTGTCCCTGGTGTCACCCGTGTGTCCTCCCCGGTGTGCTCTGGGCTCTCACTGTCCCCTCCTGTGTCCCTCGGTGTCCCCTCGGTGTCCCCTCGGTGTCCCCCCACTGTGCCCTTTGTGGTTTGTTCCCCTCTGTGTGTCCCCCCTCGGTGTCCCCCCCTCGGTGTCCCCTCTCAGGGCTCCCCGGTGTCCCCTCAGGTCCCTTCTGTGTTTGTGTCCCCTCAGGTGTCCCCTCGGTGCTCTCAGGGTTCCTCTGTTCTGCTCCTCCCTCCGTGTCCCCTCCTGTCCCCTCAGGGACCCCCCCATGGCCCTCAATGTCCTTGGATGTCCCTTTGGGACCCCCAATGTCCCCCCCAGTTCCCTTGGGACCCCCCCATGTCCCTCCTGTCCCTTTGGGGATCCCCAATGTCCCTGAATTGGGGCCCCCCCCAATGTCCCCTCCTGTCCCTGAAATGGGGACCCCCAATGTCCCCCCCAGTTCCCTTGGGACCCCCCATGTCCCTCCTGTCCCTGAATTGGGGATCCCCAATGTCCCCCCCTGTCCCTTTGGGGACCCCCAATGTCCCCTCCTGTCCCTTTGGGGCCCCCAATGTCCCCCCCATGTCCCCTCCTGTCCCTTTGCCCCCCCCCATGTCCCCTCTGTCCCCGGGTTGGGGGTGTTGGTGCTGCTCCCCCCCCCCCGGTCCCCTCCCGGGGGTCTCTGGGGGTTTGGGGGGGGGGGAGGGGTCTCTGGGGGGGAGGGGGTGGCTCTGTCCCCGCCCCCTCCCCTCCCCCCCCCAACGCCCCCTTCTCTTCTGTTTGTCTTTGTAGAAATCTGTCTTTCAGGTTTGCCAGAAGGTAGGGCAGCGCCGGACCCCGCATGGCACCCCAAAAACACACCCAGGGACCCCCAAAAACACCCAGGGACCCCCAAAAACACCCAGGGACCCCCAAAAACACCCCAAAACCCCCCCAGAGACCCCCCAAAACACCCAGGGACCCCAAAAACACCCCCAGAAACACCCCAAAAACACCCAGGGACCCCCAGAAACACCCAGGGACCCCCAGAAACACCCCAAAAACACCCCAAAAACACCTCAGGGACACCCCAAAAACACCCCAGAGACCCCCCTAAACACCCCAGAAACACCCAGGGACCCCCAGAAACACCCCCAGGGACCCCCAGAAACACCCCCAGGGACCCCCAAAAACATCCCAGGGACCCCCAGAAACACCCCAGAGACCCCCAAAAACACCCCAGAGACCCCCCTAAACACCCCAAAACCCCCCCAGAGACCCCCAAAAACACCCCCAGAGACCCCCAAAATCCCCTTAAAACCCCCCCCAAAAACCCCCAGGGTACCCCCAAAACCCCCCAGAGCCTTCCAAACCCCCCCAGACCCCCCAAACCCCCCCAGATGCCCCAGAAAATCCCCCCAGAGCCCCCCAAACTCCCCCCCGGCCCCTCCCCAGAGCTGCACGGCCCCGCATGGCGCCCCCTCCCCGTCCGTCCGTCCGTCCGTCCGTCTGTCCGTGTGTCCCCCCCCGTGTGTCCGTGTGTCCCCCCCGGGGGTGGGGGAGGGGATGGGGGAGGGGCTGTGCCCCCCCCCCCCCCCCCCAACGCTGAGCTGGGCTCCCCCTTTTGTCTCCCGAGGAACCCCCACGAGCCCGAGAGCAAGGAGAGGGTGGAGACCCTCAGGTGAGTGGGGACACCTTGGGGACACCTTGGGGACACCCTGGGGACACCTGGGGACATCTGGGGACATCCCTGGGATCCTTGTGACACCCTTGGGGACACCCTGGGGACACCTGGGGACACTTTGGGGACACCTTGGGGACATCCCTGGGGACACCTTGGGGACACCTTGGGATCCTTGTGACACCCTTGGGGACACCTTGGGGACATCCCTGGGGACACCTTGGGGACACCTTGGGGACATCCCTGGGGACACCTTGGGGACACCTTGGGATCCTTGTGACACCATTGGGGACACCCTGGGGACACCTGGGGACACCCTGGGGATACCTTGGGGACACCTGGGGGCTGGGGGCACCCCTGTGGACACCTTGGGGACACCCTGGGGATACCTGGGGGCATTTTGGGAACACCCTGGGGACATCTGGGGACACCTGGGGACACCTGGGGACATCCCTGGGATCCTTGTGACACCCTGGGGGACACTTTGAGGATACCCTGGGCCCCAGTGGATACCCCAGATACCCTCAGGATATCCCAGACCCCCCTAACCCCCATTTTTCCCCCCTAACCCTGTTTGTCCCCCCCCAGACCCGCAGTGGGCCCCGACAAGGACCCCCCTAACCCCCATTTTTCCCCCCTAACCCCATTTCTCCCCCCAGACCCGCGGTGGGCCCCGACAAGGGCCCCCATTTTTCCCCTCTAACCCCCCGTTTTTCCCCCCAGACCCGCGGTGGGCCCCGACAAGGACCCCCATTTTTCCCCTCTAACCCCCCGTTTTTCCCCCAGACCCGCGGTGGGCCCCGACAGGGACCCCCCCAACCCCCATTTTTCCCCTCTAACCCCCCATTTGTCGCCCCCAGACCCGCGGTGGGCGCCGACAGGGACCCCCAGGACCCCTCTAACCCCCCATTTGTCTCCCCATTTTTCCCCCCAGACCCGCGGTGGGCCCCGACAAGGACCCCCGCGACGCCGGGCGCGACGCCAAGCCGCGCTCGCTGCGCTTCACGTGGAGCATGAAGACGACGAGCTCGCTGGAGCCCGGGGAGATGCTGCGCGAGATCCGCAAGGTGCTGGACGCCAACAGCTGCCGCTGCGAGCCCCAGGAGCGCTTCGTGCTGCTCTGCGCCCACGGCGCGCCCGGCCACGACTCCTTCGTGCAGTGGGAGATGGAGGTGTGCAAGCTGCCCCGGCTCTCGCTCAACGGCGTCCGCTTCAAGCGCATCGCCGGCACCTCCATGGCCTTCAAGAACATCGCCTCCAAGGTGGCCAACGAGCTCAAGCTCTGAGCCACGGCGGGGACGGCTGGGGCAGCCGCCGAGCTCCGGGGACACGGACATGGTGCGCATGGTTGAGCCTGCCAGAGCCAGGAGCGCCATGGAGCTCGGACACGGACACGGTGACCTGGGAGCGGCCATGGAGCTCCGGGGACATGGACACGGTGACCCAGGAGCGGCCATGGAGCTCCAGGGACACGGTGACCCAGGAGCAGCCATGGAGCTCTGGGGACACGGACACGGTGACCCAGGAGTGGCCATGGAGCTCCAGGGACACGACCGGTGACCCGGAGCGGCCAGGAGCTCCGGGGACACGGACACGGTGACAGTGACCCGGGAGTGGCCGTGGAGCTCCAGGGACACGGACACGGTGACCCAGGAGTGCCTCCAAGGTGGCCGTGGAGCTCAAACTCTGAGCCACACGTGTGTGCTGGGGACATGGGGTGGCCATGGAGCTCTGGGGACATGGACATGGATACCCAGGAGTGGCTCCAAGGTGGCCATGGAGCTCCATGGACATGGACATGGAGAGCCAGGAGTGGCCATGGAGCTCTGGGGACACGGACATGGACACGGTGACCTGGGAGTGCCTCCAAGGTGGCCACGGAGCTCAAGCTCTGAGCAACGGATGGGACAGTGGAGTCACCTGGGGACAGCTGGGGTGGCCACGGAGCTCTGGGGACACGGACATGGAGATCCAGGAGTGGCCACCAAGCTGCGGCTCTTGGGGACACGGCCACGGCCACCTTGGAGCTCTGGCTCCTGGGGACACCTCAGGGCTGTCACTCCTGGGGACACGGCCACGGCCACCTCGGGGCTGCGGCTTTTGGGGCACGGCCACGGTGACCTGGCTGTGGTGACCTGGCTGTGGTGACCTGGGAGTGCCTCTGGGGTGGCCACGGAGCCACGGACACGGTGGGGACACCCACGGGGGGACACGGGGGCTCCAGGATGGACCTGGGGGCTCCAGGATGGACCTCGAGCCTGTCCAGGCCTTGGTGGGCACGTCCTGGATGGAGCCAGGAGCTCCTGGGGTGGACCTGGAGCTCCTGGATGGACCTGGGATGGAGCCAGGAGCCCTGGATGGAGCTGCTGTGGGGTCCAGGAACAGCCTGGATGGACCTGGGACCTCCAGACGGATCTGGGGGAACTCGGGGCTGAACCTGGGAGCTCCCGGGGTCACCTGGCTGGACCTTGTGGGGGTCCAGGTGACCATGGGGACACCTGGATGGAGCTGAGACCGCCTGGGGACACCCGGGGCCATCCTGTGGCATCATGGGGACATCCTGGGACCCCTTGGGGACATCCTGGTGGCACCTTCTGGGGAGGCTCATTGGGGACAGGAGAGGTGGCCCAGGGCCCTTCTGAGGGGCCCGGGGACATCCCGGGGGGCTCAGGGCACGCGTGGGGACATCCTGGGGGTCCCTGAGCCTTACGGGGGACACGGGGACACTCCGGGGGTGGCCTTAGGGGGGGTGGGGGTGTCCCCTCCCCCCTGCCGGTGTCCCCCTGCCCCTCCCCCCCCCTTGGGGACAGAGCTGTCCTTGCCCCTCCCCCCAGGGCTGACCCCGCCCCCCAGGGCTGCCCCTCCCCCCGCACTCAGGAAGGCCCCGGTATGGGTGGGGGAGGGGCGGGGCCGGGGGTGGGGCCTCCCTTCCCCTCCCCCCATTTCTGTCCTGCTGTAGCCCCGCCCCGGGCACCGCCCCTGGGCGCGGGGACACTCCGGGGGGAGGGGCCAAGCCCAGGCCACGCCCCCTCTGCGTTGGATTTTCCAGGTTCTGATTAAAAACTTTCCAGAAAGATCCGCGGGCTCCGAGTGGTGCTGGGGGGCCGGGCCCAGTAAAAACCAGTGATCCCAGTATGGAACAGGACTCCAGTAAACGTGATCCATATGACAGGATTCCAGTAAACCAGATCCCAGTATGGAACAGGGATCCCAGTAAAAACCAGTGATCCCAGTATGGAACAGGGATCCCAGTAAAAACCAGGGATCCCAGTACGAACCAGTGCTCCCAGTCTAAACCATTGCTCCCGCTGCTCCCAGTGCACCCCGGTGCTCCCAGTCCAAACCAGTCCCTCCCAGCACTCCCAGTGCCGCAGCACGCGCAGCCTCTGTACTAAAATACCTTTATTGCAAACTGGGACCCCCCAGAACCCCCCCGGGACCCCCCCCAACCCCCGGTCCCTCTGGCCCAGCAGGGGGCGCTCAGCGGGGCGGGGCGTGGCCAGCAGCCGGGGGGCGGGGCCTGGCGGCGGGGGCGTGGCCAGGGCGGAGCAGCGGGGGCGGGGCCCGGCCGGGCTGGAGGGGGGGCGGTGGCCGCGGGAGCGCGGGGGGCGGGGCCGGGGGCGGGGCCGGGCGCAGCAGAGGAGGCGGGGCCGGCGGACGCGAGGGGGGCGGGGCCGCGCCCGGGGGAGGGGCCGAGGAGGGCGGCGGGGGCGGGGCCGGGCGGGAAACGCCGGTGATCTGCACCTGTGGAGAGAGAGGCGGGGCTGGGTGGGCGGGGCAGGGAGTGGGCGGGGCTGTGGGGTGGTGTAGGTATGGCCATTGATTGACTGGGGTGTAATTGGTTGATTGACTGACTGATTGATTCATTGGGGTGGATGGATGGATGATGGATGGATGGATGGATGGATGGATGGATGGATGGATTAGGGTAGATTGATTGATTGATTAATTGATTGGGGTGGATTGATTAATTGATTGGGGTGTAATTGGTTGATTGATTGGTTGATTGATTGATTGACTGATTGATATGAATTGATTGGGGTGGGGTCACTGCACCGCCCAGTCCAGGCCCCCCCCGGCACTGGGAGCAGGGACTGGGACCAGTTCCCATCTCAGACCCCCCCCATTCCCACCCCGGCCCTTCCTCACCTCCTCCTCCTCCTCCTCCTCCTCCCCGGGGGGCTCCCCCCGGCCCCGGCCCCGCTGCAGGAGCCGCTCCAGCCCCGGGCGCCGCCGCGGGCCCAGCACGAAGCCGAACTGCGCCGTCTGTCCCAGCACGCGCCACCGCCGGAAATCGCGGCGTACGCGCAGGCTGCAGGACGGACGACGGACGTGGGGACAGACGGAACACGACAGAGACGGTGAGACGGACACACCGACAGACGAGACGCCACGGACAGTGAGGGGGGACCAGGACACCAGTGGGCGACACACAGCGTGACACATGAGGGATGACACAGGCATGACGAGTGAGGGACGACACACGGACAGTGAGGCGACACACGGACTGAGGACGACACACGTGAGGACAGTGAGGATGGACACACGGACAGTGAGGGACAGACGGACACAGGCGACAGACAGTGAGGTGAGGACAGACACCGAAAACAGTAGGCGACCACGGACAGTGAGGGACGGACGGACTAAGAGGGACATACACACGACAGGAGAGCACAGGACACACAGTGAGGACGGACACACGGACGGAGGATGAGGGATGGACACACGGACAGTGAGGGAACACGGACCAGGGACAGGGACAGACGGACGGTGAGGGACAGACGGACACACGGACAGAGACAGTGAGGGAGACACCGGACAGACAAGGGGACACAGACATGAGGGACGGACGACATGGGGACACTACACGACGGAGGACACACGGACAGTGAGGAGACACATGGCACACAGGAGGAACGACACACAGACAGTGAGGGACAGTGAGGGATGGACACACGGACAGTGAGGGACACAGGGACAGAGAGGGACACACGGACAGTGAGAGTGAGGGACAGACACACGGACAGACAGTGAGGGACGGACAGGCAGCTAACGAGGCTGATTACTAATTACGCTAACGAGGGCAGCACTCACCCTGCACCACCAGCAGCTGCTCGTCCGTGGTCCAGCGCGAGCTGAATTTGCTGTGACCCTGTGTTGGGGTGAGGGGATTTGGGGGGGATTGGAGGGGACACAGCCGGGAGGGGCTGTGACACCGGGGGGACACCGCGGGGACACCGGGGGGACATGGGGGACACCGGGGTCCAGGGGACCGGGGGATCACTAGGGCTAAGGGACACCGGGGGGACACCGGGGGGACACGGACTAGGGGGATCACGGAGGCACAGGCCGCGGGGGCCCGGGGACACAGGGGGCTCACAGGGGGCTCACAGGGGGCTCACAGGACCCACCTCAGGCGGCCGCAGCCCCTCCAGGCCCCCGTCCAGCGCCTGCCTGAGGCCGCTGTTGATCTGCTTGATGCGCTGAACCTGCGGGGATTGATCAGGGATTGATCAGGGATTGATCGGGGATTGATCAGGGATTGATCAGGGATCGATCGGGGATTGATCGGGGATTGATTGGGGATTGATCGGGGATTGATCGGGGATTGAGTGATTGGGGATTGATCGGGGATTGATTCAGGGATGGATCGGGATGATCAGGAGGGAGGTCCCCAGGAGGATTATGGGGTGGTTTGGGGTGTCCGGATGATCAGGGATGGGAAGGGCATCGATGGAGGATTTTGGGGTGTCCTCAGATGGATCAGGGATTGGGGAGGGGGCTCAGAGCAGGATTTTGGGGTGTGTTTGTGGTGTCCCGGGATGGATCAGGGATTGGCTGGGGAGGGGGCTCAGAGCAGGATTTCGGGGCGCCCCCGGGGGTGCCCTGGACATGGACTGGGGACTGGGGAGGGGGCTCAGAGAGAGTTGGGTGTGTTTGGGGTGTCCCAGGGATGGATCGGGATGGATCAGGGGTCCAGTGGGGTTTGGGGTGTGTTGGTTCGGGGTGTCCCAGGGATGGATCAGGGATTGGCTGGGGAGGGGGCTCAGAGCAGGATTTCGGGGTCCCCCGGGATGTCGGGATGCAGGATTGGCGGAGGGCTCAGAGCGGATTCGGGGTGTTGGTGTCCTCAGATGGATCAGGATTTCGGGGGGCTCAGAGCAGATTCGGGTGTTTGGTGCCCCGGATGGATAGGGATGTTTGGGGAGGGGGCTCAGAGCAGGATTTCAGGGCCCCCCCCCCGGGTGCCCACCTGCCGTTTGAGCGCCACCAGCTGGCAGTCGAGCTGGCGCAGGGCCCGCGCGCCCAGGTCGGGGTTCGCCGTCACCTCGGCCACGTCCTCGCGGCTCAGGCGCATCCCGCGGGGGGGGCGGCGCCGCTGCCGCGCCGGGGGGTGGTGCCGGTACTGCGGCTCCTTGCGCGGGCCCGCCTTGGCCAGGCACGGCTGGCCAGGCGTTAATTAGGCACATTTGTTAATTAGCTCCGGGGATTGAATTGGTTATGGCTGGGGGAACCCCCTGAGAATTCACCCCCCCCCCCCCCCCAGCTTGAACTTGGTACGTTCCGGCCCGGCCGCTGCTCTCCCCCACCCCGCCAGGAGGGGGCGCCACCTCTGCCCCATTTTTGCGGTATTTCCCCAATTTTTGGGGTTTTCCCCCAATTTTTGGGGTCTCCAGACCCACCCTCAGCTCCCCCGCGTTGTTTTTAGGGATTCACCCCCATTCCCAAGGATTCCCCCAAATTTTGGGGGTCCCACTCCATCTTTAGTTTCTTCTCCCTCCTTATCTTTAGGGATTCACCCCCATTTTGGGGGGGTCTGGCCCCATTTTGGGGGGGGTTTCCCCTTTTCCTCACCCCACCCTTGAAACCCACCCCCCAAATTTCACCCTGTGACCGCCCCGAGCCCCCCAAACCCCCCCTGAGCCCCCAAAATCCCCCCTGAGCCCCCCAAATCCCCCCCTGAGCCCCCCAAAATCCCCCCTGAGCCCCACAAACCCCCCCTGAGCCCCCCAAAATCCCCCCTGAGCCCCCCAAACCCCCCCTGAGCCCCCAAATCCCCCCCTGAGCCCCCCAACCTCTTTTTTGGGGTCCGCAGGCTCCAGGTCCCCCTCGGGGCTCGGTCGGTGCTCGTCGGTGTCGTCATTGCTGGGGGAGCAGGGTTTGGGGTTTTGGGGGTTCAGGGTGGGATTTTGGGGTTTTGGGGGTTCAGGGTGGGATTTTGGGATTTTTGGGGTAGATTTAAGAAAGTTTTAGGAAGGTTTTTGGAGAGATTTTGTGTGGATTTTGGGGAGGTTTTATGAAAGTTTTTGGGGTGGATTTTGGAAAGTTTTAGGGGAGGTTTTGGGAAGGTTTTTGGGGAGGTTTTTGGGGAGGTTTTTGGGGAGGTTTTAGGGAAGTTTTAGGAAGGTTTTTGGGGAGGTTTTGGGGGAGATTTTGGAGAGGCTCAGGGTGGATTCTGGGGAGGTTTCAGGAAGATTTTTGGGGCGGATTCTGGCAAGTTTTAGGAGAGGTTTTGGGGGAGGTTTTGTGGACATTTTGGGGAGGTTTTTGGGAGGTTCTGGGCCCGTTTTTGGGGTGCCCCGTACCTGTCGTCGCGGTCGCGCCGCCCCAGCAGCCGCCGCGCCTGCCGGTCCATGACGCTGGTGCGGGACCGCGTCTTCTTCCAGGAGTAATAATACTTGACCAGGCTGGGGATCAGCTTGTCGGGGAGCTGGGGGCACACACGGGGGGTTTGGGGGGGTTTGGAGAGGGTTTGGGGCGGTTTTGGGGTGATTTGGTCTCAGGGATGGGGTGAGAAATAAAGGAAGGAGTCACCGCTATAAATGAGGGGGAGAAAGTGCAGGAAGATCCCTGAAATCCCGCACAAAAATGGGGAAAACGCGTAAAAATGGAGCAGCAGGAAGCTCTAGAAATGACAAAGGAGGAAATGGCAAAGAAATCCTAAAGATTGAGGGGGCAGGAGCCCCAAAATCAGCAGAGAAACCCCAAAATTGGGCGGGAGGTACCACCTGGTGGGGGTGAAGGGGGGGGACAGCAGAGGGTGGGATGTACCATTTGCTGGGGGGGGGGAGTGGCACCCCCTTATCTCCAAGAGGGTCCTGTGACCCCCCCAGACCCCCCAAACCTCCCTGGGGGAGCAATAGCACCTTCCAAAAACCCAAAAATCCCCCAAAACATCAAAAACCAACCCCAAAAATAAAAACAAACAGCCCCAAAACCACAAAAAACAGCCCCAAAAATTCCCTGGTTGGGGCTGGATCCAACCCTGCTCAGTGAGGGGGTTCTGCCCCCCATTGCCCCTCCCCAGGGGGGTCTTGGGGTCCCTTTTGGGGTCTCTTTGGGGTCCCTTCTGGGGTCCTTTTGGGGTTTTTGAGATTCGTTTTGGGGTCCCTTTGAAGTCCCTTTTGGGTCCCTTTGGGGTCCTTTTTGGGACCCATTTGGGGTCCAATTGAGGTCTCTTATGGGGTTTTTGGGCTCCCATTTGGGGTCCCTTTGGGCTCCCATTTGGGGATTTTTGGGGCCCCATTTGGGGTTTTGGGGTCCCTTTGGGGTTTTTGGGGTCCCATTTGGGGTTTTTGGGGTCCCATTTGGGGTCATTTGGTCCCTTTGGGGTTTTGGGGTCCCTTTTGGGGTCCCTTTTGTGGTTTTTGGGCTCCCATTTGGGGTTTTGGGGTCCCATTTGGGGTTTTTGGGGTCCCTTTTGGGGTTTTTGGGCTCCCATTTGGGGTTTTTGGGTCCCTTTTGTGGTTTTTGGTCTTTGGTTTTGGGGTCCCATTTGGGTTTTTGGGGTCCCTTTTGGGTTTGGCTCCCATTTGGTTTTTGAGGTCCCTTTGGGCTTGGCTCCTTTGGGGTCTGTGGGTTGGGCTCCCATTGGTTTTGCCTCCCATTCGTGGTTTTTGGGCTCCCATTGTGAGTTTTGGGGTTGGCCCCATTTGGGGTTTTTGGGTCCCTTTGGGTCTCTTTGGGGTTTTGGGTCCCATTTGGGGTTTTTGGGATCCCTTTGGGGTCTTGGGTCCCTTTTGCCCTCACCATCTGCTGGATTGGGCGAAGCTCTTGCCGTGGCAGCTCTGACCCCATTTTGCCCTCCCACGGGGTTTTGGGGTCCCATTTGGGGTTTTTGGGGTCCCATTTGGGGTTTTGGGGTCCCTTTTTGGGTTTTGGTCCCTTTGGGTCCCATTTGGGGTCCCATTTGCGGTTTTTGGGCTCCCTTTGGGGTTTTGGGCTCCCATTTGGGTTTTGGGGTCCCTTTTTGGGGTCCCACCATCTGCGGGATCGGGCTGAAGCCTTGGGGTCTGAGGCCCCTTCTCCACGGGTTTTTGGGTCCCATTTGGGTTTTGAGGTCCCTTTGGGTTTTTGGGTTTTGGGGCTCCCTTTGGGTTTTTGGGGTCCCTTTGGGGCCCCACCATCTGCTGATGGGGCGAAGCTCTTGCCGTGGCAGCTCTGACCCATTTTCCCCTCCCACGGGGGTCATTGGGGGTCCCATTTGGGTTTTTGGGGTCCCATTTGGGGTTTTTGGGCATTTTGGGGTCCCATTTGGGGCCCTCACCATCTGCTGGATGCGGGCGAAGCTCTTGCCGTGGCAGCTCTGACCCCATTTTCCCCTCCCCACGGGGTTTTGGGGTCCCATTTGGGGTTTTTGGGTTTCTGGGGTCCCTTTGGCCCTCACCATCTGCTGGATGCGGGCGAAGCTCTTGCCATGGCAGCTGAAGGCCTGCTCGAACAGCACCTTGTCCTCCACCGTCCACTCGTCCGGGAACGGGGTGAAGTTGGCCAGGTCAGCCAGGGACTTCTCCACGTCGTGTTTGTGCCACAGCAGCATGCCCAGCGCCTGGCACGGTGCCAGGGGAGTTGGGGGCGTCGGGGGGGATTTGGGGGATCGGGGGGGATTTGGGGGTCTGGGGGGGATTTGGGGGGTCAGGAGGGGATTTGGGGGGTCAGGGGGATTTGGGGGTCAGGGGGGATTTAGGGGCACCCCAGGTGGGTCACAGGTGATTTAGGGGCACCCAGGGGGTCAGGGGGGATTTGGGGGTCTGGGGGGGCTCAGGAGGGATTTGGGGGTCAGAGGGGATTTAGGGACCCCAGTGGTCAGGAGGGGATTTGGGGGTCAGGAGGGATTTGGGGGTCTGGGGGGATTTGGGGTCGGGGATTTGGGGGTCAGGGGGGGATTTGGGGTCAGGGGGATTTGGGGGTCAGGGGATTTGGGGGGTCAGGAGGGATTTGGGGGTCAGGAGGAGATTTAGGGGGCAGGAGGGGATTTAGGGCACCCAGGGGGTCAGGAGGGGATTAGGGGGTCTGGGGATGTTGGGGGTTCCAGGAGGGATTTAGGGGTCTGGGGGGTTTGAGGGTCTGGGGATTTGGGGGTCAGAGGTTTGGGGGTCAGGGGTTTTGGTGGGCGGTACTCAGAGGAGGGCTTGTTGGCACCAGGATGGAGTTATGGGGGGGGGTTTGGGGGTCAGGAGGGGTTTTGGGGGGGTACAGGAGGGGAGGGGATTTGGGGGGTACCAGGAGGTTAGGGGTAACAGGGGTTTGGGTGGTTGGAGGGGGTCAGAGGAGATTGTGGGGTACAGGAGGGTTGGGGGCATACCAGGATGGGTTTGGGGGTACAGGGGGGTTTGGGGGGGTACAGGGAGGGGTTGGGGTTATCAGGAGTGGGTTTGGGGGGTACCAGGGGGTACCAGGGGGTGGGTGCTCCCCCCGATCCCCCCCCTCCCACACAGGGGTACCCCAGGGTGGGTCGGGGGTCTCACGTTTGGCGTCGGACACGCAGTGGTTGGGGGCCCACACCAGCATCCCCTTGAGCTCCTTGTTGCTGTAGCGAGCGGGGCTCTCTGGGGAGGGGGCACAATGGGGGGGGGGGGTCTCAGGGTGTGTGTGTGGGGGGGGACACCCCCAAACCCCCCCCCAGACCCCTCCCCAAATCCCCGTACCTGGTTTGCAGTCGGGAATCACCGCCTGGTAATCGGCGCCCACGCGGATCATGCTGTCTGTGGGGTCACCGGGGGTCACCGGGGGTCACCGGGGGGGCCGCACCGACCCCTCCTCACTCCCGGGGGGCCGCGGGGGTCGCGGCCGAGCCCCCTCCCCAGCGCCACAGAACAAAGCTGTGGCCGCGCACACGCGGGCGCCCGGGGACAATGGGGACGGGGCTTTGTTCCCCCCCCCAATGTCCCCGTGTGTGCCCCCCACCCATCCCAACCCCGGGGGGCGCCAGCGGTGCTGCCCCCTCCCCAAATTAACACCGGACATCCCTGGGGGGGTTATTGGGGTGGGGGTGTCCTGGGGGTGGGGGGCTCGCAGGTTTAATTTATTTAATTGAATTAAATTAAATTTAATTTAATTTTGGGGGTGGGGGTCACTCACCGTGGCCGTGCTCGTCCTCGCTGGCCTCGTCCTCGGAGTGGGGGGGTCCCGGTGCGCCCCCGCCCGCCTTGGCGCGGCTGCGGGACAGGATCCCCGAGGGCTTCTCCATCACCGCCGGCATCGCCCGCAGCCCCCCGAGCCCCCCGGGGGTCCCGCACGGGGAGGGGGCTCAGCCCCGGTGCCCCCCCCCTCACCAAACTGCCCCCGAGCCGAGCGCGGGGATTTGGGGAGGGGGCGTGGGAATGGGGCGGGGGGAGGAGGATGCGGGGCGGACCCGAGGGTCCCTCCCCCGGTAGGAGCGGGGCAGAACCGGGGGGGGTTCCCGGGGAGGGGTCCCGGTGCTGGGGGGGGGTCCTGCCGGGGGTCCCGAGCCCGCACAAAGCGCCCGCGGCCGCTGCCGCCGCCTCCCGGTGCTAAAGTAGTTCCAGCTCCGCGGCCTCAGCACGGCCCCGCCGCCCCCCGTACCCCTCCGCGGGCCGCGGGGAACCGGGAACCGGGAGGGAACGGGGGGAATAAAGGGGATGGGGGAGGTCGGGGGGACTGGGGGGACCGGGAGGGAATGGGGGGATCGGGGGGACTGGGGGGATAAAGGGCCGGGGGCAGCGGGGGATAAAGGGGATGGGGGGGTCAGGAGGGTCTGGGGTCTGTCCCTGCTTGGGGCTGTTCCTATGTGGGGCTGGGGTCTGTCCCCACATGGATCTGGGGTCTCTCCCTGTGAGGGTCTGGAGTCTGTCCCTGTTTGGGGCTGTCCCCATGTGGGGCTGGGGTCTGTCCCCACATGGGTCTGGGGTCTGTCCCTGTGTGGGTCTGGGGTCTGTCCCTGTTTGGGGCTGTTCCTATGTGGGGCTGGGGTCTGTCCCCACATGGGTCTGGGGTCTGTCCCTGTGAGGGTCTGGGGTCTGTCCCTGTGAGGGGCTGTCCCCACATGGATTTGGGATCTGTCCCCATGTGGGGCTGGGGTCTGTCCCTGTGTAGGATCTGTCCCTATTGAGGTCTGGGGTCTGTCCCCACATAGATCAGGGGTCTGTCCCTCTGTGGGTCTGAGGGTCCATGGGCATCCCCCCCTCCATCACACTCTGTGGGAGTGGGGTCTGTCCCCACATGGATCTGGAGTCTGTCCCCATATGGGTCTGGGGTCTGTCCCCCTGTGGGTCTGTATGTGGGATCTGTCCCCCTGTGGGTCTGGGATCTGTCCCCCTGTGGGTCTGGGGGCGCATGGGGACCCCCACCTCCATCCCACTCTGTGGGGCTGCCCCACATCCCCCATCACCTCCTTCCCTCTGGGGGTGCCCCGCTGGCTCCTGTGGGGTGACCCCATTGCGGGAGGGTTTGGGGCTGGATCAGAGCTGGGGGGCAGCGCTCTGGGGTGGGGTGAGACCTCTAAGCCATGGCCGAGGAGCAGCCCAAGGGCCATGGGACCAGGCTGTAGGGCTGGCTTATGGGGCAGGGCTATGGGGCACGTGTGTGTGGCAAACTGGAGTCTGTCAGTCCATTATGGCCATACCGGGTCTGTGGGTCCGCTTTAGGGCTGTACAGGGTCTGTAGGGCCGGTTTAGGGCCGTACCGAGCTCTGTGGGACCGTACCGGGTCTATAGGGCCGGTTTAGGGCCGTACCGGACTCTGTGGAGCCGTACTGGGTTTGTGGTGCCCGTTTAGGGCCGTGCCGGCCTCTCCGGACCCTCGCTCCCACAATGGCGGCCGCGCTCCCCTCAGCGCACCGGGCGTGGCCTCCCGCGCTCCCGCCCTTTCTGCTCTCAGCCAATCAGAGCCGAGCTTCCTTCGCGCCCCGCGCCGCCGCCACGCGCTGCTCCTCCCCGCCCTTCCCGCTCCCCTTCCGCGCACGCGCGGCGGTCCCGCCCTCGCCACCGCCCCCGTGACCCCGCCCCTTTCTCCCATCGCGCAGGCGCATTGGCCGCCGGCCGCCGGCTCGCGCGCTCGGCGCTCCGCCCCCTTTCCCCCCCCCTTATAAATAGCGCGCCCCCCGCGCGCGCCCCCTCAGATCCTCCGCGCCCCCCGCGCCGTGAGGAGCCGCCGGCGCCGCCATTATGGGGGTGAGCGGGGCCGCGCCGCGCCCGGGGGGGCTCGGCCTGAGGGGAAACAGAGCGGGGGTGGGGCCTGCGAGGCGCCGCTGAGCGGATTGGGGGCCCGCCGAACGGGCGGAGGGGTCACCGCGAGGGGACGCGGGAGTTCCGTGAGGGAATTTGGGGTCGTCTGAGGGGCTGGGAGGTCACAGCGAGGCCTCACGGGGGTTCCGTGAGGGCGTTTGGGACCGTCCCAGAGCATGAGGAGACTCCTTAGGATGCTACAGGGCTACCGTGAGGGGATTGGGGGCTCCTGTGTGGAGATTTGGGACTTTCCGTGAGTTTTTGGGGTTGTTTGAGGTCATTTGGGGCTGCTTGTGACTCTGCGAGCGGTCTGGATGCTGCTGTGAGAAAATTGGGATTATCGGAGGCTCTTGCCGCTTCTGTGAAGGTTTTTTGAACCTTTTGCGAGAATTTGAGGTTCCCACGGTCAAGTGTGGGATTTTCGGAGTGAATTTGGAGCCATTAAAGACGATTTGGGGCTGTGTAAAGAGAGTTGTTCAGGACTAGCGGGGATTTAAGGGGAATTTGGGGCTCTGATTCCCCAGACGCTTCACATCACGTCCCATCCAACCCTGCTGGAAAATTTCCACATTTTCCCCTCAAAATGACCCTAAAGTAGCAATTTTAGCGTCCACATCCCAGCCAGCAGCAGGTGGTGGCTGCTCCATCCCCAAAACCACTCGAATTCTCCCCAAACCCACTGAGAAATGTGATTTTTGAGGGACGTTTATACCCTGTCCCCGTCCCCATCCCGCTGCTTTTCCTGTCAAATCTTTGATTTTGAGTTCGTTTCACTCCATTTTTGGTGCTGAACTCAGGAATCCCAGTCCCTCTGTGGAGATTTGGAGGGATCCCAGCGGGATCTTTCATTTTGGGTGAAATCGGGCACATTTTGGGTGCAATCGGGCACATTTTGGGTGCAATCGGGCACATTTTGGGTGCAATCGGGCACATTTTGGGTGAAATCGGGCACATTTTTAGTGCCAATCTCCTCAATTTTGGGGAAAGCCACTCCATGGGTGCTGCTGTCACCTCCTTGTCCCACCTAAAACCCCCAAGATTTTGGGGCAAAACCTTTTCAATCCCCAACACTGACCAAAAACCGAGCACTGATTTTATCCTTAAAACCCTTTTTTCCCAAAATTTTGGGGCAAAACCCCTTCAAAGTGCAGCAATGGGGATGCTAAAAATGTAACGGGGATTTTATCCCTAAAAGCTTTGATTTCCTCAAGGTTTTGGGGGGAAATTGGTGCCAATCCCCTCCTTTTGGTGCCAGTTTGGTGCCAATCCCTGTTTAGTGCCAATCTCCAGCTTTTGGTGCCAGTCCTCTCTTTTTGGTGCCAACCCCTGGTGTTTTGGTGCCAATCCCGGATGTTTTGGTGCCAATTTGGTGCCAATCTCGTCCTTTTGGTGCCAACTCTCAGTGTTTCGGTACCAGTTTTGTGCCAGTCCCTGTTGTTTTGGTGCCAATCAGCTCCTTTTGGTGCCGTTTTGGTGCCAATCCTGGGTTGTTTTGGTGCCATTTTGGTGCCATTTCTCAGCATTTTGTTGCTGTTTTGGTGCCAATCACCTGCTTTTGGTGCCATTTTGGTGCCAATCCTGGGTGTTTTGGTGCCACTTTGGTGCTATTTCTCAGCGTTTTGGTGCCAATCCCGGCTGTTTTGGTGCCATTTTGGTGCCAGTCCCGGGTGTTTTGGTGCCCCCTTGGTGCCCATCCCGGCTGTTTTGGTGCCCATCCCGGCTGTTTTGGTGCCCCCTCGGTGCCCATCCCGGCTGTTTCGGTGCCGTTTTGGTGCCAATCCCGGGTGTTTTGGTGCCCCCTTGGTGCCCATCGCGGCTGTTTTGGTGCCCCCTTGGTGCCCATCGTGGGTGTTTTGGTGCCCCCTTGGTGCCCATCGCGGGTGTTTTGGTGCCGTTTTGGTGCCAGTCCCGGCTGTTTTGGTGCCCCCTCGGTGCCCTCTCTCTCCCAGCATTTCCCTCTCCGCAGAGGAAGTCGGGCCGGGCCAAGGAGAAGAAGCAGCGGCGGCTGGAGGAGCGCGCGGCCATGGCAGCCGTGTGTGCCAAGGTGGAGGCGGCCAACAAGGTGAGCGGGGCATGGGAACCGGGCAGCGGCAACCGGGCATGGCAACTGGGCATGGGCATCAGGAACCGGGCATGGGCATTGGGAACTGGGCATGGGAACCGGGCATGGGCATTGGGAACTGGGCATGGGAACGGCCCAGGAACTGAGCACAGCCCTAGAATGGGCAGAGGCACAGCTCTGGCAGTGCCCAGGTCCCTGGCAGTGTCCTGTGCCCACCCTGTGCCAGCCCTGTGCCAGCCCTGGCAGTGCCCTGTGCCTGCCCTGTGCCCGCCCTGTGCCCGCCCTGGCAGTGCCCTCCTGCCCCTCTCTGCTCTCTTGCAGCTCCGGGATCCCCTCGAGGCCTTCCCGGTGTTCAAAAAGTACGACAGGAACGGGTGAGTGCCCGCCCGCGCCGGGTACCGAGCGGGCACCATGCCCCCAAAGGGATCCTGGTGTCCCCAAAGTGTCCCCAGGGGGATCCTGGTGTCCCCTCAGCCCGGTGTCCGTCTGTCTGTCCACAGGCTGGACATGTCCATCGAGTGTCCCTAACCCGGTGTCTGTCTGTCCGTCTGTCTGTCCGCAGGCTGGACGTGTCCATCGCGTGTCCCTAACCCCGTGTCCGTCTGTCTGTCCGCAGGCTGGATGTGTCCATCGCGTGTCCCTAACTCAGTGTGTGTCTGTCCGTCTGTCTGTCCGCAGGCTGGACGTGTCCCTAACCCGGTGTCTGTCCATCTGTCTGTCCGTCTGTCTGTCCGCAGGCTGGACGTGTCCCTAACCCAGTGTCTGTCCGTCTGTCTGTCCGCAGGCTGGACGTGTCCATCGAGTGCTGCCGGGTGTCCGTTCTGGAGCCGCCCACGCTGGACTGGGCCTTTGAGCTGACCAAGGCCAACATGCAGAGCCTGTGAGCGCCCCCGGCTGCTCCGCCCTGAGGGATTTTCCTGCCCCAAAATCCCCAATTTCGCTTTTTCCTTTTCCCGGGGATTTTCATTTCCCACCTCCATTTTGGCCGGGATTTCCCTCCAATCCCCAGGAACTTTTTCTCCAAATCCCTGGGGTTTTTCCTCCCTAAATTCCTGGGGGTTTTTTCCCAAATCCCTGGGGGTTTTGTCCCCAAATCTCTGGGGATTTTTTTCCCAAATCCCTGGGTTTTTTCCCCCAAATCCCTGGGTTTTTTTCCCCAAATCCCTAGGTTTTCCTCCATAAATCCCTGGGGATTTTTTCCCCCAAATCCTCGGGCATTTTTCCCCCAAATCCCTGGGAATTTTTCCCCCAAATCTCTGGGGGTTTTTCCCCCGACATCCCTTGGCAATTTTTTTTCCCAAATCCCTGGGGATTTTGCCCACAATCCCTGGGTTTTCCTCCCTAAATCCCTGGGTTTTTTCCCCCAAATCCCTGGGTTTTTCTCCCTAAATCCCTGGGGATTTTTTCCCCCAAATCCTTGTGGATTTTTATCCCAAATCCCTGGGTTTTCCTCCATAAATCCCTGGGGATTTTTTCCCCCAAATCCTTGTGGATTTTTTTCCCAAATCCCTGGGTTTTTTCCCCCAAATCCCTGGGTTTTTTTCCCTAAATCCCTGGGGATTTTTTCCCCAAATCCTTGGGGATGTTTTTCCTAAATCCCTGGGTTTTTTCCCCAAATCCCTGGGGATTTTCCCCTCAAATCCCTCTTTTTTCCCCCGATATCCCTTGGCAATTTTTTGGCCCAAACCCCCATTTTCTACCCCAAACCCCATTTCTACCCCCAAAAATCCCATTTCCTCTCCCCAACCCCATTTCCACCCCACCAAACCCATTTTTTTCCCCCCAAAATCCCATTTTTCCCCCCCAAAATCCCCATTTTTCCCCCAAATCCCCATTTTTTCCCCCAAAATCCCCATTTTTTCCCCCCAAACCCCAATTTTTTTACCCCAAACCCCATTTCCCCCCAAATCCCCATTTTTCCCCCCAAAATCCCGTTCTCCCCCATTTCCCGGGCAGGTACGAGCAGAGCGAGTGGGGCTGGAAGGAGCGCGAGAAGCGGGCGGAGCTGCGGGACGAGCGCTCCTGGTTCCTGCTGGCCCGCGAGGCGGCGGCGGCGCGGCCGGTGGCGTTCTGCAGCTTCCGCTTCGACGTGGAGTGCGGGGACGAGGTGCTCTACTGGTGAGGGACAGGGGATTTGGGGTGAAATCCGGGGGTTTTGGGGTGAAATTCAGGGATTTTGGGGTTCCTGGGGTGAAATCTGGCAGTTTTGGGGTGATATCTGTCAGTTTGGGGTTCCCCGGCCGGTGGCGTTCTGCAGCTTCCGCTTTGATGTGGAGGGCGGCGACGAGGTGCTCTACTGGTGAGAGACAGTGGATTTGGGGTGAAATCTGCCAGTTTTGGGTTTTTGGGGTGATATCTGGCAGTTTGGGGTTCCCTGGCCGGTGGCGTTCTGCAGCTTCCGGTTCGACGTGGAGTGCGGGGACGAGGTGCTCTACTGGTGAGAGGGGATTTTGGGTGAAATCTGTCAGATCTGGGATTCCTGAGAGAAATCTGGGGTTTTTGGGGTGAAATCCGGGGATTTTGGGATGTTGGGCTTTGGCGTTCTGCAGCTTCCGCTTCGACGTGGAGTGCGGCGACGAGGTGCTCTACTGGTGAGAGAGAGGGGATTTGGGGTGAAATCCGGGGATTTTGGGGTTCTTGGGGTGAAATCCGGGTTTTGGGGTGAAATCTGGCAGTTTTGGGAGTTTTGGGGTTCCCTGGCCGGTGGCGTTCTGCAGCTTCCGCTTTGATGTGGAGTGCGGGGACGAGGTGCTCTACTGGTGAGAGACATTTTTGGGGTGAAATCTGGGGATTTTGGGGCTTTGGGGGTGAAATCTGTCAGATCTGGGGTGAAATCTGGGGGTTTTGGGGGTTTTGGGGTTCCCTGGCCGGTGGCGTTCTGCAGCTTCCGGTTTGATGTGGAGTGTGGGGACGAGGTGCTCTACTGGTGAGAGACATTTTTGGGGTGAAATCCGGGGATTTTGGGGTTTTTGGGGTTCTTGGGGTGATATCTGTCGGTTTTGGGGTGATATCTGTCGGTTTTGGGGTGATATCTGTCAGTTTTGGGGTGATATCTGTCAGTTTTGGGGTGATATCTGTCAGTTTTGGGATGATATCTGTCAGTTTGGGATGATATCTGTCAATTTTGGGGTGATATCTGTCAGTTTGGGGTGATATCTGTCAATTTTGGGGTGATATCTGTCACTTTTGGGGTGATATCTGTTGTTTTTGGGTCCCCAGTTACGAGGTGCAGCTGGAGAGCCGCGTGCGGCGCCGGGGGCTGGGCAAGTTCCTGCTGCAGATCCTGCAGCTCGTGGCCAACAGGTGAGGAACGGGGCAAAGTCTGGGGGGTTTGGGGGGAAAATAGGGGAATTTTGGGGGAATTTTTGGGGGAAAATATGGGAATTTTGGGGGAAAAGATGGGAATTTTGGGGGAATTTTTGGGGGAAAATATGGGGGTTTTGGGAAGAATATGGGGGGTTTGGGAAGTATTGGGGGTTTAGGGGAATATGGGGGAATTTGGGGGGAAATGGGGCAGTTTAAGGGTGAAAGCAGGGCTGGTTTTGGGGTGAATTGGGGCAGTTTTGGGGTTCCCCAGCCCATTTTTGGGGTTCAGGACACAGATGAAGAAGGCGATGCTGACGGTGTTGGGGCAGTTTTGGGGTGAATTGGGGCAGTTTTGGGGTGAATTGGGGCAGTTTTGGGGTGATGTGACCCAGGGCAGTTTTGGGGTTCCCCGGGGCAGTTTTGGGGTGAATTGGGGCAGTTTTTGGGGTGATTTTGGGGCAGTTTTGGGGTTCCCCAGGGCAGAATTGGGGCAGTTTTGGGGTGAATTGGGGCAGTTTTGGGGTGAATTGGGGCAGTTTTTGGGGTGATGTTTTTGGGGTTCAGCACGCAGATGAAGAAGGTGATGCTGACGGTGTTGGGGCAGTTTTGGGGTGAATTGGGGCAGTTTTGGGGCAGTTTTGTGGCAGTTTTTGGGTTGATGATTTCAGCACGCAGATGAAGAAGGTGATGCTGACGGTGTTGGGGCAGTTTTGGGGTGAATTGGGGCAGTTTTTGGGGTGATGATTTCGGGGTTCAGCACGCAGATGAAGAAGGTGATGCTGACGGTGTTCAAGCACAACCACGGAGCGCTGCAGTTCTTCAGGGACGCCCTGCAGTGAGTGACGGACGGACAGACGGACACGGGGACTGGGGGGGGACAGAGGGACAGGGGGACGGGGGGGAGCAGAGGGATGGGGAGGGACAGACGGACAGACAGGGGACAGGGGGGACAGAGGGACCAGGGACAGGGGGAGCAGAGGACAGGGAGGGGACGCAGATGGACGATGGGGGACAGAGGGACAGGGCTGGCACTGCCAGGGGAGGGGAGCCGGACACAGGGGGGACAGTGTCATGGGTGACAAGAGGGGGACACAGGGAGGTGACACACAGGGGACAGCAGTGACACAGTGACAGTGTCACACCTGGTGTTGCAGTGACACAGGGGGTGACAGTGTGACAATGTGACACACAGGAAGTGACAATGTGACACAGGGTGACACGGTGACGCTGTGCTGTCATTGCAGTGACACGGGGAGGTGACACAGAGGGTGACAGTGTGACATAGAAGGTGGCAGGGTGACACACAGGGTGACAGTGTGACCTGGGGTGACACACAGTGTGACACAGGGAGTGACAGTGTGACACAGAAGGTGACAGTGTGCCCTGGGGTGACACACAGGGTGACACACAGGGTGACAGTGTGACACAGAAGGTGACAGTGTGACACAGGTGACACAGGGAGTGACAGGGTGACACAGTGTGACACACAGGGTGAGCCAGTGCCGTCGCGCTGTCGTTGCAGTGACTCGGGGAGGTGACACAGGCGGTGACAGTGACACAGCGGTGACAGTGACACAGAGGTGACCGCAGTGACACAGCGGTGACCGCAGTGACACAGAGGTGACACAGGAGGTGACACAGAGGTGACAGCAGTGGCAGTGCCAGCCCTGGCGGTGGGCGGGGGCTCAGACCCAGGTGGGTGCTCGGGACCCCCCTGGGGACCCCAAATTTGGGGATTTTCTGCCCTTTTTGGTGCTGCCCCTCCCCCACTGCCGGCCTGGGGGTGACACTGGGGGCGCTCGGGCTCATTTGGGGTTCAGGGTGAATTTGGGGTTCAGGCTGATTTTGGGGCTCCATTTGGGGGGTCCAGGCTGAGTTTTGGGGTCCAGGCTGATTTTGGGGTTCAGGCTGATTTTGGGGCTCCATTTGGGGGGTCCAGACTGAGTTTTGGGGTTCAGGCTGATTTTGGGGTCCAGACTGTTTTGCGGGGTCCCGACTGAGTTTTGGGGTTCAGACTGATTTGAGCTCCGTTTGGGGGTTCAGGCTGATTTTGGGGATCCAGGGTGAATTTTGGGGTTCAGGGTGAATTTGGGGCTCCATTTGGGGGTCCAGGCTGATTTGGGCTCAGGCTGAGTTTTGGGTTCGGGCTGATTTTGGGGGGTCCAGCTGATTTTGGGGGTCCAGGCTGACTTTTGGGCTCAGGCTGATTTTCGGTCCATTTGGGGGTCCAGACTGAGTTTTGGGTCAGGTGATTTGGGGTTCAGGCTGATTTCGGGTCATTTGGGGGTTCAGGTGATTTGGGACCCCCCTGACCCCGTTTCTGCCCCCTCCCCAGGTTCGAGGTCGACGCCTCCTCCCCGAGCGTCTCCGGCTGCTGCGGGGACGATTCCTCCTACGAGATCCTGAGCAGGAGCACCCGCTTTGGGGAGCCCCATCCCGGAGGGGGGCCCTGCGCTGGCTGCTGCCATTGACACCCCAAAAACCGCCCAAAAACTGCCCCAAAACTGCCCAAAAACAGCCCAAAAATCCCCCAAAACTGCTCAAAAACAGCCCAAAACCAGCCCAAAATCGGCCAGAAACAGCCCAAAAATCCCCCAGAAACTGCCCAAAAACCAGCCCAAAATTCCCCCATAAACCCCCCAAAACCAGCTCAAAAATCCCCCAAAAACTGCTCAAAAATCCCCCCAAAATCAGCCAGAAACAGCCCAAAAACAGCCCAAAACTCCCCCAAAAATCAGCCACAAACACTCCAAAAAAACCCCAAAAATCCCCCAAAACACCCCAAAAACCGCCCTCCCCCCCAGATCAGGGATTTGGGGGTGGGAGGGGAATTCTTGGATTTTTTTTTTGTTTTTTTCTGAATTTTATTTTGTTGTTTTTTTTTTTTTTAATTTTTTTTTTTGTTTTTTTTCAGACGTTTTGTTTGTACGGGATAAATGAATAATGAAATAAATAATGGAGAAGCTTTAATGAGGCGTTAATTGTGTTTGGGGCGGGGCTATGCTAATGAGCAGCGTAGTCTTCGCGCTACGAGCGTAATTTGCATTTTATGTTAATAGGGGGGCGTGGTTTCTCAGACAGGGCGGTTCTACGCAACGTAATCGCCGCGCGCCGGAAGTGACGCCACCGAGCAGCGCCATTGCCGCCGCCATGATGCCGCTGCTCGCCCTCAGCGCCCGCTCCCTCCTGCGCTCCGCGGCCCGGCCGGGCCCGGCCCCGCGCTGGATCCGCTCGGGGCCCGCGCAGAGCCCCGTGAGCACCGGGGTGAGCCCGCGGGGAGCGGCGGGGGCGGCGGGCGCGGGGTGACCTTGGGCGGGAGGGAAACCGGGAGCGGCTCCGGTTCTAACGGCGCTGCGCCCTCAGGACACCGTGCTGGGCTTGGCCGCCTTGTTCGCCTCGGTGTTCCTGCCCGCCGCCTGGGTGCTCGGCCACATCCAGGACTACAAGAAACGGGACGAGGACGAGGAGGCGTGAAGCGGGCCCGCCGCACCGGGACCAGCCCCAGCACCGGGACCCCCCCCGAACCCCACCGAGCACCGGGACCAGCGCCGGGACCACCGGGAGGCGCCGCCCCCGCCATGGGACCCCCCCCGACCCCTCCCCCGCCTCAATAAAGGCCGCGGATTCCGCCTGAGCCCCCCGAGTCCGTCCCGCCGCGCCGGAACCGGGCTGTGACGTCACTGATGGCGTCACGGGCAACGGCGCCGTTTTGGGGGGGCAGGGGAGGGGTTGCTAAGGGCGGGGCTTGTTGCGAGGGGCGGGGCCAACACGGCCGAATAAATCAGGGGCGGGGTTTTGTGTTATGGGCGCGGCCAAGGCGGTGGGCGGGGCTTGACGGCAAGACCCAACGCTGTGGGCGGGGTTTTTATCCAGGGGCGTGGTCAAAGATGTGGGCAGGGCTTGCAAAGGGCGGGATCAGAGTTGTGGGCGGGGGTTTCGTGGGCGTGGCCAAGGCTGTAGGCGGGGCTTGCTGCTAGGGGCGGAGTCCAGCGTGATGGGCGGGGTTTGTTGTCAGGAGCGGGGTTTTCGGTCATGGGCGTGGCCTTGCCGTTCCCGGTGCGGGCTCGGTACCGGAACTCGCACCCTCAATTCCCGCTTCGTTTTGGGGGCGGGGCCTCCTTCTTAAATCACTTCCGAGGAGCGGAGCCGCTGCTTTCCCGCCATTCCCAGCACCTAAAAGCGTTGCTATGGGCGTGGCCTGTTGCTATAGTAACAACGCCGCCATACTGGGGGCGCGGCCTACAACCGGAAGTTCTCTCCCGGAAGTTTTTGCGGCTTACTTCTGGTTCGGGCCGCACGTCCGGCGGAAGCGACGTGGCGGTGACGTCAGCGCGGCCGGTGCTCCCGGTGGCGGCTCCGGAGCCCGCGGTGAGGGCCGGGGGGGGCGGGGCGGGCCCGGGACTCCCGGAGACCCCCGGAGACCCCGGGGTTGGGCGGTTCCGGTTCCCCGGGTGGGTTCCGGTGCCCTCCGGTGGCCCCCCGGTAACTCCCGGTCCCTCCCGGTCCCCCCGGTGCGCAGGCCCCGATGAGCCCCGATGCAGGCGCGCCGCCGGCTCGGGCCTAGGCAGCGGGAACCGGCCCAGGCCTCCCCCCCGGGGCCCCCCCGAGCTCCGGTCCTGCCGCCGCCACCGGAGCCGCCCCCGGCCGCTGACGTCATGTCGTGTCGCGACAGGACCCAGGAGTTCCTGTTCGCCTGCAAATCGCTGCAGGGACGGCAGGTGGGACCGGGAACGCACCGGGAGCTCCAACGGGAGCCCCCAAATCCCCCCGGAGCCCCCCGACCCCAAATCCCCCTCCCCTCCTTTATTGGGGGTCCCCAAATCCCCCCAGCCCCTCATCCCGGGGGTCCCCAAATCCCCGCACCCCTGACCAATCCCCTCCTCCTTATTGGGGGTCCCCAAATCCCCCAACACCCCCCAACCCCAAATCCCCCTCCCCTCCTTTGCCTCATTTTGGGGGTCCCCGATGCCCCCCCCCTCAGTCACCCCCTCCCCATCTCGGGGGTCCCCCCAACCCCCCCCTGACCCCCCCCGTTGTTCCCCCCCAGGTCGGGGGGCTCCAGGTGGGCAGAGCAGCCCCCGGGCCGGGGCGGCAGCGCAGCGAGTTCAGCCTGATGGCAAAGTGAGGAGGGGGCTGCAGGGGGGGATTGGGGGTTTGGGGTCTGGGGGCTCAAGGGGGAGTTCAGCTAAAAACAAGTGAGGAGGGGGCTGCAGGGGGGGGTTGGGGGGGTTTGGGGGGTCCTGGGGGGCTCAAGGGGGGAGTTCAGCCTAAAAGCAAAGTGGGAGGGCTACTGGGGGTCCTGGGGGTTTGGGGTCAGGGGGGAGCTATGCAGTAGGGGGGCTTGGGGGGTTTGGGCTTTGGGGGGCTTTGGGGGTCCTGAGAGGTTCTGGGGGGGTCAGACAATGATTCAGCCTGATGGCAAAGTGAGGAGGGGGCTGCAGGGGGGTCCTGGGCGGGGTCCCAGGAATTGGGGTCGGGGTCCTCAGGTTTGGGGGGTTTGAGTCCCTGGGAATTGGGGCTGGGGTCCGCAGGAATTGGAGGTTGGGGTCTTTGGGGGTGTGGGGAATTGTAGCATCAGGAATTGGGGCTGGGGTCCCCAGGTATCAGGGTGGTCCCCAGGAATTTGGGTTGGGGTCTCCAAGTGTGTGTGGGGGGGGTCCGCAGGAATTGGGTCTGGGGTCCTGAAGAATTGGGGTCTGGGGTCCTCAAGAATTGGGTCTGGGGTCCCCAGTTTTGGGGGGATCTCCAGGAATTGGACGCTTGCCGTTATCAGGAATTGGGGCTGGGGTCCTCAAGAATTGGGGCTGGGGTCCCCAAACATTGGGGTTGGGGTCTCCAGGAATTGGGGTCTGGGGTCCTGAAGAATTGGGGTGGGGGTCCGTGGGATTTGGGGTCAGAATCCCTGGGATTTGGGGCTGGGGTCTCCAAGAATTGGGGTCTGGGTTCCTCAGGAATTGGGCGGGCCTGCGGGATTGAGGGGGCTGCGGAGTGGGGCGGCCTGCAGGATTTGGGGCGGGGCCTACAGGAATTGGGGGCGGAGCCTGCAGGAATGGGCGGGTCTGAGGATTGGGGCGGGGCCTGCAGGGATTGGGGGCGGGGGGTCCCCAGGTGTGGGAGGGGTCCCCAAATGTGGGGAGGGGTCTCCATCCCTGCCCCCCCCAGGCGCATTGGGAAGGATCTCAGCAACACCTTCGCCAAACTGGAGAAGCTGACGCTGCGTGAGTGGGGCTGGGGGGATTTGGGGGGATTTTGGGGTGATTTTGGGGGATTTTGGGGTGATTTTGAGGGTATTTTTGGGGTGATTTTTGGGGTATTTTTGGGGTGATTTTTGGGGTATTTTGGGGTGATTTTGGGGTATTTTTGGGGTGATTTTTGGGGTATTTTTGGGGTATTTTTGGGGTGATTTTGGGTGATTTTTGGGGTATTTTTGGGGTGATTTTGGGGTGATTTTTGGGATATTTTTGGGATATTTTTGGGGTATTTTTGGGGTGATTTTGGGGTATTTTTGGGGTGATTTTGGGCTGATTTTTGGGGTGATTTTGAGGGTATTTTGGGGTGATTTTTGGGTTATTTTTGGGGGTATTTTTGGGGTGATTTTCGGGTGATTTTTGGGATATTTTTGGGGTGATTTTGGGGTTATTTTTGGGGTATTTTTGGGTTATTTTTGGGGTATTTTTGGGGTGATTTTCGGGTGATTTTTGGGATATTTTTGGGGTGATTTTGGGGGGATTTTTGGGGTGATTTTTGGGGTATTTTGGGGTATTTTTGGGGTATTTTTGGGGTGATTTTGGGGTATTTTTGGGGTGATTTTTGGGCTGATTTTGGGGTGATTTTGGGTGATTTTGGGGTCCCTTTTCTCCCCTGCAGTGGCCAAGCGCAAATCCCTGTTTGATGACAAATCGGTGGAGATCGAGGAGCTGACCTACATCATCCGCCAGGTCCGGGCCTTTGGGGGTCCCCTGGGAATTTGGGGGTCCCGGGGGGGCTTTGGGGGTCCCAGGGTGATTTTGGGGGGCCCTTTGGGGGTCCCGGGCTGCTTTTGGGCCGGTTTCCTTTTTTTGCTCTTTTTTTTTTCTCCATTTTCCCTCATTTTCTTCTCCGTTTTCCCCCCTATTTTTCCCCAATTTCCCCCCCCAGTTTTCCTCCCCATTTTCCCCCTTTTTTCCCTTTTTTTTCCCCTCTTTTCTCCCTCGTTTCCCCCGATTTTTTCCCCTATTCCTCCCCTTTTTTCTCCCTCTTTTCCCCTTCTTATCCCCCCATTTTCCCCTATTTTTATTCCCCTTTTCCCCCTTTCTTCCCCCTATTTCCCCTTATTTTGGGCTGGTTTTGGGCTCATTTTGGGCTGGTTTTGGGCTGATTTTAGGGTGACTTTGGGCTGATTTTGGGCTGGTTCTGGGCCAATTTTGGGCTGATTTTGGGCTGGGTTTGGGCTGATTTTGGGCTGATTTTGGGGTGACTTTGGGCTGGTTTTGGGCTGATTTTGGGCTGACTTTGGGCTGGTTTTGGGCTGATTTTGGGCTGATTTTGTGCTGACTTTGGGCTGGTTCTGGGCTGATTTTGGGCTGGTTTTTGGCCGGTTTTGGGCTGGTTTTGGGCTGATTTTTGGGTGATTTTGGGTCGGTTTTGGGCTGGTTTCGGGCTGTTTTTGGGCCGGTTGTGGCTGATTTTGGCCGATCCTCCCCCCAGGACATCGGCAGCCTGAACTCTCAGATCGCGCAGCTCCAGGAGCTGCTGCGGGCGCGGGGCGGCCCCGGCGGGCGGCACCTCCAGAGCCACTCCAACAGCGTGGTGGTGGCGCTGCAGGTGGGGCTGGGGGACCCCCTGAGACCCCCTGAGACCCCCCAGCCTTTGGGGACCCCCCTGAGCCCCCCTGTGCCCACCACTCCAACAGCGTGGTGGTGGCGCTGCAGGTGGGGCTGGGGACCCCTGAGACCCCCTGAGACCCCCCAGAACCCCCCCTGCCTTTGGGGACCCCCTGAACCCCCCTGTGCCCCCCTGAGCCCCCCACTCCAACAGCGTGGTGGTGGCGCTGCAGGTGGGGCTGGGGGACCCCTGAGACCCCCTGAGACCCCCCAGAACCCCCCTGTGCCCCCCTGAGCCCCCTCTGAGCCCCCCACTCCAACAGTGAGGTGATGGTGCTGCAAGTGGGGCTGGGGGCTTTTGGGGGGGCTCTGGGTGGGCTTTGGGGGGGCTCTGGGTGGGGTTTGGGGGGTTTGGGGACCCCTTGAACCCCCCTGAGACCCCCCTGAGCCCCCCACTCCAACAGCGAGGTGGTGGCGCTGCAGGTGGGGCTGGGGGTCCTCAGGAATTGGGGTTGGGGTCTGCAGGAATTGGGGCTGGGGTCCTCAGGTTTAGGGCATTGGGGTCCCTGGGAATTGGGGCTGGGGTCTCCAAGTGTGGGGGCTGGGATCTCCTTCAATTGGGGTTGGGGTCCTCAGGAATTGGGGCTGGGGTCTGCAGGAATTGAGGATTGGGGTCCTCAAGTTTAAGGCATTGGGGTCCCTGGGAATTGGGGCTGGGGTCCTCAGGAATTTGGGGCTGGGGTCCCCAGGTGTGAGGGGTGGGATTCCCAGCAATTGGGGCTGGGGTCTGCAGGAATTTGGGGTTGGGGTCCTCAGGAATTTGGGGTCGGGGTCTCTGGGAATCGGGGCTGGGGTCCCCCATGAATTTGGGTTGGGGTCCCCAGGAATCGGGGCTGGGGTCCTCAGGCTGGGGAGGTTTGGGGTCTGCAGGAATTGGGGCTTTGGGAATTGGGAATTGGGGCTGGGGTCTGCAGGTGTGGGAATTGAGGGGGGGTCTCTGGGGGTCCCTGACCCCCCCGTGCCCCCTCCCCAGTCCAAGCTGGCCTCGATGTCCAACGACTTCAAATCCGTGCTGGAGGTGCGGACGGAGGTCAGAGAAAATTCCATTTTTTTCCTTTTTTTCCTCTCCATTTTCCCCCAAATTTCCCCCATTTTTCCCCTTTTTTTTCCCCTTTTCCCCTATTTTTTCCCCAATTCCTCCCATTTTTTCCCTCTTTTCCCCTTCTTATCCCCCCATTTTCCTCTGTTTTTCTTCCCTTTTCCCCTCATTTTCCCCCTTTTTCCCCTTATTTTTCTTTCCCTTTTCTCCCATTTCCCCCCCTATTTTTATTCCCCTTTTCCCCCTATTTTCCCATTTTTCCCCTATTTTTTCCCCATTTTCTCTTAATTTTCCCCTATTTTTTCCCCCATTTTCCCCCCTATTTTTCCTCATTTTCCGCCATTTTCCCCTATTTTTATTCCCATTTTCCCCCATTTTTCCCCTATTTTGATTCCAATTTTCCCCCATTTTTCCCCTCATTTTCCCCATTTTTCCCCTATTTTTATTCCCATTTTCCCCTATTTTTATTCCCATTTTCCCCTATTTTTATTCCCATTTTTCCCGTTTTTCCCCAGAACCTGAAGCAGCAGCGCAGCCGTCGGGAGCATTTCTCGCGCGCCCCGGTCTCGGCCCTGGCTGCCAACAACCTCAGTGAGATTTGGGGGGAAAAAAGGGGAATTTGGGTAAAAATTCCAGGCGGGAAGGGGGAATTGGAGGGAATTTGGGGGGAATTCTGGGAGAAAAAATGGGAATTTTGGGAGAAAAAATGGGGATTTTTTTGGAGGAAAAAATGTGAATTTTGGGGGAATTCTGGGTGGGAAAAGGAAGTTTTGGGGGAATTCGGGTGGAAATTGGGAGTTTTGGTGGGAATTGGGAATTCGGGTGGGGATTGGGAATTTTGTGGGGGAATTTTGAGTGAATCCGGTTTGGAATGATGAATTGTGATAGAATTTCATTGTAAATGATGAATTCTGATAGAATCCAGTTGTAAATGCTGGATTTAATTACAATTCCGTTCCAAATTCCATTTTAGGCAGCCCGGCCGTGTTCCAATTGAATTCCAATGATGAATTCTGATAGAATGCAGTTGTAAATGTTGAATTTAATTACAATTCCCATACAAATTCTGATTTTTAGGCAGCCCGGCCGTGCTCCAATTGAATTCCAATGATGAATTCTGATGGGATTTTGCTGTAAATGCTGAATTTAATTACAAATTCCCATTTCAGGCAGCCCGGCCGTGCTGGAGGCCGAGGCGCCCTCGGGGGCCGTGGCCATTGAGATGGACGCCAGGAGCAGCCAACAGCTGCAGCTGCTGGACGAGCAGGTTTGGCCCCAAAAACACCCCAAAAACACCCAAAAAACACCCCCAAAACACCCAAAAAAAACTCCAAAAAAACCCAAAAAATATCCCCAAAAACCCCCCCCAAAAAACCCAAAAAAACCCAAAAAAAAAACCAAAAAACCCCCAAAAACACCCCAAAAAAACCCCAAAAACACCCCAAAAAACCCCAGGAAAACCCCCAAGAAACCGGAAAAAACCCCCAAAAACACCCCAGAAAAACCCCTAAAAAAACCCCAGAAAAAAACCCAGAAAAAACCCAGAAAACTGCCAAAAACACCCCCAAGAACCCCCAAAAAAAAACCAGAAAAACCTCAAAAACACACCCAAAAACACCCCAGAAAACCCCCAAAAAACCCAGAAAAAACCCAGAAAACCCCAAGAACACCCCAACCCCCCCCAAAAAAAAACAAACCCAAAAAAACCTCAAAACACCCCCCCAAAAAAACAAAAAAAAACCCAAAAAAACAAAAAAAACACCAAAAAAACCCCAAAAACACCCCCCAAAAAAACCCAAAAACATCCCCAAAAAAACCCCAAAAACCCCCCAAAAAACCCAAAAAAAACCCCCCAAAAAACCCACAAAAAAACCCAAAAAACCCCCAAAAACACCCCCAAAAACACCTCAAAAAAACCCCCAAAAAAACCCAAAAAAACCCCAAAAAAACCCCAAAACCACCCCTCTAAAAAACCCAAAAAACCCAAAAAAACCCCAAAAAACCCCAAAAAAACCCCAAAAACCCCCCCAAAAAACAAAAAAAACCCCAAAAAACCCAAAAAACCCCCCCAAAAAAACCCCAAAAAAACCAAAAAAAACCCCAAAAACCCCAAAAACACCCCAAAAACACCCCAAAAAACCCCAAAAAACAACCCCAAAAAACCCCCAAAAAAAACCCAAAAAACCCCAAAAAAAACCCAAAAAAACCCCCAAAAAAACCCAAAAAAAACCCAGAAAACCCCCAAAAAAACCCAAAAATACCCCAAAAAAACCCCAAAAACACCCTCAAAAAACCCCCCAAAGCCCTCCCAAACCTTGGGGTATTTCGGGGCCGTCCCTGACCCCCCCCGCAGGACGCGTACATCCAGAGCCGCGCCGACGCCATGCTCAGCATCGAGTCCACCATCGTGGAGCTCGGCTCCATCTTCCAGCAGCTGGCGCACATGGTCAAGGAGCAGGAGGAGACCATCCAGAGGTGCCAAAACAACGAATTGCCCTCTCTGAGCCCTCAAATTCTTCTCTCTGATTCCCCAAATTTTTCC